>NW_025048868.1:0-25000 GCF_019279795.1 Protopterus annectens | reverse complement strand
TATTTATACATATTTAATTGTTCTTCTTAATAAGAGTTCCCTCTAAATAAGAGGATTTTCTTAATTAATTACTTCACTTGACTTAATTACCATATTATAGAAATTGCTATATAAGTACTGGCAATTGTTGCTTCATTCTGATGAAGTCTGTTTTTTACTGCGGACAAAAAGCTACTTGCGAATTAAAGGCTTAATTTATTTTACTGCTCGTGATATTTTTGGATTACTATTGGTTAGGAGCTTACTTTCTGAAGTTGGTTATTGCTTGTACCAGGTGAAAGTTATTCTTTGGTTTTAGTTCTACAATTTCCATTGGCTCATTTCATATTCATTAAAAAGCTTTATTGCAGTAAGGTCCACTCAGGCAATAAATGATCATTTTCATCCTAATAATGGGCTTCCACAGATGAATGCATGACAGGCATAAATGAAAAGTAAATAAATATAAAAAATCAGACTGAAGAATTAAAGGCACGGGTAAGTAGATTAACAGAACCAAAGCTAGCAGAGACATCTTAAATCCATAATGATCATTCAGCTCAAAGGACTATATTGGTGTCAAAATAATTTAAAATGTTTGAAAACAAAGAAAATGAAAACAGCAATATGTGAACAGCTAGTAAATATCATGGAAGAATATGTTTATAAGGGGAATTACTATACAAAATATGAATTATTAAGTAAAGTCAGAGTTTTGAAAGAAACTCTATAGCAGCACACTGGTTTGCAACAGAATAAGAAATAGAGATTTAAGCTGTGTTTTCACAGTACAAGGAAAAACGAACAATATCCTAACAGACTATATCTTAGGATGTCAAGACAGTGGCAGGTATTCACTAATCCTCCGTGTAAGACTAAATAAGTCTTACACAGAAACGGCAGTCTAAGAGGAAGACGTCAGCGCGCCATGCATATTCATGAGGGCGCGCTGACTCAACTGGAAGGCTAACACAGAGTGTGTAAGACTGCAGGGGGCATGTCGGACTGCCGAGCAGTCCAAATATCCACACCCCTGCAACCATATAAATGTGAAATTGACAAGTGCAATGAGCGAGTCCGCTGAAATGTACACATAGCAAACAGTACACATCCCCACATACTAAACCCCTTTGTAATTGTAAAATGTAAACCTAATACATCCACAAATACTAACCCCCTTTGTAATTGTAAAATGTAAACTATTTTTTTTTAATAATTCCCGATATAGCTTCCGGTATTTGCACGTGTTTGCACGGGTGTGCCCATTGCTTAGCTACAGTTAGCAATTTCGACATGAAAGAGCATAATAAGAAATGTTTATGCAAATTAAGCCAAATAGCAATAGCGTAGTGGTTGAGCCTTCGCACAAAGAGGAGGCAGTCCCGGTTCTAGTCCCACCACTCCCCTTTCTATTTTATGTTTTAAATTAGTATATAAAATAATTCCTGACATATATGAATGAAATTTTAGTAAAAAGCATTGAAATGGCCTATGTATTAGTGAACAAAATGTATATATGTAAATATAAGAAGGTGAGCAGCATTAAGGATATTGACATAAAATTGCCCATAGCTAAGCAGCGTTGTACCCAGCGCAATATAGTTGCCCATAACTAAGCAGTGCTTTACCTAGCGCATTATAGTTGCCAATAGCTAAGCAGTGCTTTACCTAGTGCAATAGTTTTGCACGGAGCTGCACACCGCACTAACCAGCGCACCGCCGGGCAACGTAGAGCAAAGTTGAACAAAGTCGCTTAAACACAGCCACACCCCCTAGCCTGTCTGGACAGTAGTAAAATAAAAAGCAATGACAAGGCACGAACCTGGGACACTGTGCACCATGACCAAAGTACTGAACTACTAAGCCATGACAGCTTTGCATAAACATGCACTGTTAACATACATATACTTATAAATGGAAGTTTAACCATTGCTAAGCAGGTTTGCTGTTAGCTGAGAATTTTCAAACACAGCCAATCACAAATAAGTGCGGAAAATTAGGCATATTTAAGCTCCATAGGCGGGAATACTCACCATAACTGGTTGTAGCTCCCATCTGCAGTCAGAATGGCCAGTGCTGGAGAGGGTACTCGCTTTTGAGCGCAACAGTGGGGCATCGAGGAGTCAAAATACATGGTTTGGCTCCTTGTCCACCATCATGAGTCAAAACTTCTGCAGGGCCAGTTTCAAGGGACGAAGTACAAAGTGGAGGTTTGGAACCGGTTAGCTAATGATCTCACCAGTGCCACAAGCGTCCCTTGGACTGGTGAGCAGGTCCATCACCACCATGCAGATCTGAAGAGATGGAAGCAGGACCAACTGAACTGATGGATATAGGAGGCCCGTGACATGCAAGATGCCCCACTACTGAGTAGGTAGCCATTTAAATGAAGTATGTAAGAAATGCTATTGTAGTCTATATAATGGATAGGTATGTCTCAATATCCCTTCATTTACTTCACAGCTGCAGGTGTCCGTGCTGCGAATCGGCAAGCCTATGCAGATAGACTGCTAAGGTTGCGCCACCAGGCAGGTTAGCAATTATCCTGGGTTACAACACTCTTGTTTGGTATATACTTTTCTGAGGTACAGGCAAACGTGGGAGGACTATGGCTCACTAAGTTCGCAGACGACTGCAAACTGGGCGCTATAATCAACTTTCCAGCTGACACAAACATCCTTCAAAAAGGTCTCACAGAGACAGATAACTGGTGGCAGTGCCATGGTTTAAAGCTAAATGCAAAAAAATGTATAGTCATACCCTTTGGCAAAAACAATGTGCCCACAAATTACCACATAGGCAGAAACCCATTAAGTACAGAGAAGGTTATTAGGGACCTGGGGACCCAAGTTGATAGCAATCTCTCCTTTGAAAACCACATTGCCAAAGTGGTTAGAAAGACCTTCTACATAGCCCACCTCATCACGAAGGGTTTCACATCTAGATCAAAAGAGGTAATCGTGCCCCTTTATTCATCTCTCATCAGGCCCATCATAGAATACAATGCCCCTTTTGGGATGTACCTTACCCGACACCTGCAGCAATTAGAAAGACCCCAAAAGTATCTCACCAAGAGGATCAAGGGTCTCAAACAGATGCCATATGCTGCTCGGTTAAAAAAACTCCAGCTCTACTCAGTTGCATACCGCCTACTGTGAGGCGATCTATGCCTGACATACAAAGCTATGTCAAATCCAGAATTAATGGACATGCTCCACCTCAGTAAATCTAAATCCCTTAGAGCCGCATGCTCAAGGGACTTGAACCTCAGCACAGAAATAAATAGAACTTGCTGGAGGGACAGGTTCATAACCCAGAGGCTCCCTTCGCTCTGGAATAGAATTCCAGTTCATGTGAGGCAGAGCACCTCACTGAATTTCTTCAAGAAGAATCTCGATAGGTGGATGGGGGATCATAGGTTTGTCCCAGAGATTACTCCCGTGTCACTATTAGACAGAGGCACAGTAAACTAAACCTTAAAAAGGGCACAGTATACTCAAATCAAGGGGTGGCATAAGCCATACAGAATTGGGCTAGGCTTATAATTGCCTCAGGGCAGATAGCCTAGTATGAACCTATGAACCTATGAACCTATGTATTATTATATAAAATAAGTGAGAGAGACTGAAAAAGAGTGTTGTAACCCATTATTAAAGGTCTAATAAGTCTTGAATAACTTCTCTGCATGTACTGTTATATAAAATAAGTGAGAGAGCCTGAAAAAGAGTGTTGTAACCCATTAATAAAGGTATAATAAGTCTTGAATAAAGTGTCTGCATGCATTGTAATATAAAATAAATGAGAGAGCATGAAAAAGTGTTGTAACCCATTAATAAAGGTATAATAAGTCTAGAATAAAAGTATTCTGCATGCATCAAAATATGAAATGAATGAGAGAGCCACTACAAAAGTGTGTAATTTAATTAATAAATGTATAATTCCTGGACTATGTCCGTGTCACTTTCTTTGATATGTTGTTGTACCCTTGCATTATGGAAATAGAACAGTTGTATTAAGTGCTGTCAATCCACACTTGGGTAGGTCCATATAAAGTGGATGAAGGGAATGCCAGTAGCTCTTAAGCATATATACAGTCCTCAACTGTTGGTTCATGGCTAGCATGTACAGGTTAATCTGGCACAGGAGTAGCTTGTGATTGTGTTCCCCAGAAATGTCAGTGTGCTGCTAGAAATGTAGGGTTCTGTTTAAATGTAGCTGATAATGTCACCTGAAGACAGCCAGATATGTAGATATATGAATATAAATTAATTATATAAATACGTAGCAGTAACATCTGCATCTTGAACAGTTTGTATGTCAGATGCAGGTCAGGTATATAAACAACTATCAGAACCCCATTCACAATCTAATGGACACTGCCTAGTGTAATAATACATGTAGGGGATATATACCTGCAGTCAGTAGGAATGTAGAGTAAACTTATAAGTATATAAAAGTTGTTAATGGAGTATGTCCTATTGGTTTATAAATATCTGCATGCACTTTGATGCATGTGCCCTGTTCACATACCGCAATCTTGGAGGCCTGTTGCCACCAATCAACTCTACATGCTGTTGGAATGTCCACGGTTGTTCTAAATATGCATGTGTTATGCTTGCTGTTCAACTGTTGGAATTCTTGTGTGTTGGGTTAATGGGAATATTACTGCATGCTGTTACAACTAATTTAGAATGCTGTTGTCTGTTACTAACCCATATTGTCATTAAATCCTGCTAAACATAGAACATATGGGAAGGCCGGTCTCAGCGGACCCTCCTCTCCCACCTCAGCTGGCAATGGCACCTGGCACCAGCATGTCCGGTGCCCAGCCTGGGACCTCCTCCTCCGGTGGCCCGGTGCCACCTTCAGGTGGAAGCACTGCAGGGGATGGGGCTCATTCTCCACCCTGCAAGCGTGACCAGAGGAGGGCCACCTATCACCCTCCGAATGGTCCAGGCTGTGGTGCGTAGGGAGATCAAGCGTTCGGTCGCTGATCCTCTATGCTAGCTTGAGGCACGAGTGGCGCAACTCACGGGTGAGCCTGCCCCTCCTACTCAGCCCCCAGCACAGCCACCCTCTGGGCTGTGAAGGTGCAGTGGTGACTGGCCATGGGTAATGATCTCAGTTCCACTGTTGCCATCTGTGGGCTCATGGGCTTGCAATATCCAAACATCTGTCCCCATCAATTGTGTTCACCCACCACATGTGTCATGTTCCGCCCCTGTATGCATCTTGTTTGTCTTGTCTGTTTACCTCCCCAACCTACCTGACCAAATATACCTACTTCCTCTACCTCACATTCCACTCTCACCTGAAAAAAAAAAGGGCAATCTGTTCCCACAAAAAAATTACGCCCCATACATAGCTGCCCATTTCACTCACATGTCTGCTGGACATGTAAACTGATAATTATAATTGTCAGTACAACATACTTTGTTGTCCTCACCCCACTCTCAGTTGTGGAAGGTTTCAAATTTCACTCCAAATTTCTAACATATGCACAGCTATTGCTAGTAAAGAAATGGGCAACTATGGACCTTCCCTAAACCCGTCCTGCACATCCCGAGCTGGTTTCCCTACTGTCTTTCCCTCTTTGTGCCCCCTTTTTCATCACTTTCCTATCTCCCCATTTTCTTTTCTTTCAAAGAAATTAGCGCAGGGGGTTAATGGGAGTAAGCACTTTTAAGCAGTAGTTAGCGGGGGTGCGCGAGTGTGCGCTTAGCTAAGCATTGCTAAGTGTCGCACAAACTCACGCAAACCCGCTTACAACTGCTTAAAAGTGCCTTAGTCACTCTGCATGGCAGGGCCCTTGTTCTGCTGAGCAGCAAAATAAAACACCTCTGTCAGTCTCGAACCCTGGACACTAGACTGCATGAAGTACCACTAAGCCACAGTAGACATACAAGTTGGTGCTATAATAAATATATCATGCATTACAATGAGTGAATGTAAAGGGAAAATAGGAATGCCATAACACAAATCTTGTTCTGTGGATCTTTACCAGCAGTTGTTGTGGAATTGCATAACATGACTGTGAAAAGAGAACCAGCCATTCTAGCAGGAAATAATGTTACAGTAGCACTTTACAAAACCAACACAGTATCAGAGCAGGATAAACATTGGCATATTTGAATAGGGCAGAGGCCATAGTTCCCAACTGTGACTGCTTTTCAGGGATGTCCCTGATTCATAAACAAATGTTAGCTGTGTCCCTCTGAATCCCTCTGAAAAGTACTGACATTAGGCAGAAAAGTGGAGAATTGCACTTAATGAATAATGTCAATAAGTAAGAGTAGACACTGCTTGCACGTCAGAAAAGGTGTATTAATACATATGCTCTGATTCTCTCACAGTCTCAACTTAATGTCTGTAATATATTACAGGTGTACCTCACTTATATGTACCTTTCCCTGAGGCTGTTCAAAAATATACCTGAGTGTATCAGAGGCCTGGTAGAGGCAGAAACACACAGGCATATCAGCTTTTCTGCTGTTACACACTCTGCAAATAGCTTTGGAAGGAGTTCCACAAGCATACCCTTATGTAGGAGTACAACACAGAAATATCAAAGGATGTAGCCATGTACTGGTAGCAACCAACTGAGACAATGCCATTGTTCCAATGCTGAAAAGACCGGTGTGGTGCACAGACAATGAATAATAGGCTAACCTCTGGCTACCATCTGGATATGTCCACAGGTGGGAGCTACACAGACAGACCACTTGCCTTGATAGACTAACAGGTACACAGCAACCCTGTATGTTCAGCAAGATAAACATCACACAATAATAAATAATGCTCTCTGTACTTCTGCACCCCTAACCAAAAGTACAATACACCTGTGTATTCAGGCTCTACCAAGAATGTAGGTAGGCATACTCAATACTGAAATTTGTCCAGTTGTCTTGAGCAGCATGTGCTAATGTCAACACAAAAAAAAACACAAACTGTCCAGAAGTGAGTAAATTAATATTTACAGTATAGTAGTTCACAAACAGTTCATGTGCCAGAAGAATACATTGCAATAAATACTTTTGTATGGCAGTTAATTGTCTAATTAGAAAAGAAAGTACATACTCCCATGTATCTTGTGTTAGCATTTGGAGGAGTGAGTAAAATACTACACTGACAAGTGTGTACTAGAAGCAGCAACATTCAGGTTTGAGTACAACATGCAAATCGCTGGCTACAACCCTAGCTTCAGATATAAGAAGTATACCAACCTCCTGACTGACACAACAGTGTCCACAGCAGACAAGCATGGGCCCCACTTTGGAAAGCTGAAAGGGCTACGCCTACCTAACTTAGCATTTTATAGCAGTGGACTGCTATGACAGTGAGTAATGCAATTACCACACAGACCCACTACATTACATTACATTATGGACTGCAGTAGGGAAACTGATGTCACTGAGCCACATAGTGATAATGAAGATAGGTGTGTTGAGGCACAGATGTGTTTGCCAGGGTCTGTCGTTGAGCCACCAATCGACAGTACACAACTGTCTACCCCATCCATGCACACAGTCATACTGCCAATACATCAATCACCAATGGCCTTAGGTGAGGGACAGCATACAGCCGGCATTGGCCAGGACAGTGTGGCGTCTATGGCACATGCATCCCCACACAGCAGCCATACCCAGATGTCTGGAAGGGTACCACATAGGCAGATGTCCAGGGATTCTCATAGGAGCACTGCTGCTCATCATGCCCCTGGCAGACGTGCCACAGTACTTACTACCTCACGCATGTTCCAGGCTGTCATGGAGGCACAGGCACGTATGGAATGGCACACCAGACAGGGACTAAGGGCACAGAGGCAACACAAGACCACTGTACTTGAGAGTATCCGTGACCTAGCAGGTTCCATCCGTCATTGCACTGAGGTCACCGATAGACGTTGGGGTGAGACATTAGATGTCCTCCGCAATGTCATGTCCATGTGTCAGGACAGTGCGGGATGGCTGAGTCATTGATGTGGTCGTATGCCAGCAACAACAGCAGCTGGCAGCCACCGCAGATGTCCCTCAGGCCACAGCCACTCCCGTAGTGGCAGTACCGGCCCCAGCAATGTTGGGGGCGGGCTGTACATAGACCATCTTAGAAGACCACGTGCCCGTGGCTCTTGACAGTCCCAGCAGGTATCTGGGTCCAGTGTACATTCCTCTACCTCTGGGGATAGTACCCAGTCTGACTTAGTACCTGATACTGTCAGGAGCACCCCTGCCAGGCACAGGTACCATGTCCATGGCCAGAGACATTGATCTGTAAAGCCTGGCAGGTGCAGTCTGTGGCTGTCTCACAAATACCCATATATGGCAGCAACATGGTGGAACTGTGTGCATGCAGACACACAAACATAAAACACATACCTAGGGCTAACACATACCTGCACACATTACATCAACATTACACCCATTCCTGAGACCACTTCTGTGTGGCATATAGCTCTCTTAGGTACAAGCACTCACAGTAGGGATATGTCCGTCCATGTCTGGTAATGCATACTGTGGTGTGGCCTATAATGCATTGCCCAGATGACACACACATCCTCCACATGGGTATTATACAGACAGATACCTGTTGTCAAACCCATGCTGTAAAGCTGTGAGCCAACCTAAGCATAGTCATCCACATTTACGACACATTGTATCCCCATAGCTGTAGTCTTGGCCCTCACACACACACACACACACACACACACACACACACACACACACACACACACACACACACACACACACACACACACATACATGTCGATTGTGTAGCTCACTGTAGGGCTCTGGCAAACCAACAACACACCCTGTGCATATGATGAAACCTGTGCCACCTTCTGTTATCTGTAACATTGATGCAGGAACAGGCTACCATGGTGCTGATGCACAGGATGACTTTATAGCAGTATAGCAATGTTAGCATCCTGTCAGCAGTTGAGTGTAATGATATCCTTGAAGGTGTAGGTGAGCAGGCATGATGCATTAAAGGTATGATTGTCAATGTAGTATTGTTTCCAACAGGGTTATTTCCACTAGTGTATTGTCCACCCACATGCCACTTGGCTGATGTGTGTAGTATTGGCAGCATGTGTTATAGAGTGAACAGTACGTGTGGGAAGTGTGTTGCACAGACTTGCAGGTGTACATTAGTGAACATGGTGGAGGTGCACTGTCTGCATGTACATGCATGGTGGACACATGGGCAGGGTGACATGACCTGTTTTACACAGTAACACTCCATAGATTCTATTGGTGGCCAGTATGCATTGCACCACCCACAATTTGGAACTTGTGTACACATGTGTATGACATTGTTTGACACTGTGCTGTGGGTGATATTGTTACTACCTGTCATTGTTTTGCATTCTGGTAGCATACATAACCTCAACAGCCTGACCATAACAAATGGTGAGATGATGTCTTACAAGTGACACACAGATGTAGGACACACAGTAACATTTGGATCCTTCAGGTACTATACTATGGCAGTAGCCAGTGGCATTCACCTGCACCCATTCCTGAGACCACTTCTGTGTGGCATATAGCTCTCTTAGGTGCAAGCACTCACAGTAGGGATATGTCCGTCCATGTCTGGTAATGCATACTGTGGTGTGGCCTATAATGCATTGTCCAGATGACACACACATCCTCCACATGGGTATTATACAGACAGATACCTGTTGTCAAACCCATGCTGTAAAGCTGTGAGCCAACCTAAGCATAGTCATCCACATTTATGACACATTGTATCCCCACAGTACCACATAGGTAGTAGCCACTAACATGATGAACAGGTACCAATGTGTACATGCAGCCAAGTGTTATGTCATCTCTCCTTTGGTAATCACATTTGCAAAGGTATTATTAAATCCCTTGGTGTATCACATAAGCAATAAGGGGTCTGCATGCATATCCACAGAGGTTGTTGTACACCTATGATGAATAGCCATCATTGACAGACTTTGCTGCATTTGAATAGGTCTGCAATATACCTCAGATAAACATTCACTCACACAATTCAATAGAAACTGTAATGAGTGTGTGTGACATGGATGACATAGGCCAGGGATCACTGCAGTGGCTGGCCTTGTCACATGCATACAGATGACCTAAGGTCTGGAAAGCAGCAACACACTCTAGCAAAGATGACTGATGTGTTGATGGAGAGATCAGGGTTCACACACATGAAATAAGTGAGGTCACATGTATGTATATGTATTTGCCACACAGCTACCTGACATGTGCAATGCACATACTGTTGTCATACTGATATGTCATATAGTAGTAAAAGCAAAAACCACAACACTTTAATCAACAGTGTCACACACATAGAACACACACACTCACCAAGTGCAGGATTCAAACCCCTACCTAACTAATTCATGAGACTAGAAGAGTACACATTAACACGACACGCTATACACATTATTAGCAGTTTTCTCTTCCACAGGTATCTTTGTAGGATGGTGACATCATCAGACTTGACAAAGATCACTATAACACTTTTAAGGTATACTACTCTCCAAAAAGCTCCCTCCTCTCCAAGGAGATCACACACAAACAGACACACACACTTGCCAAGTGCAGGATTAAAACCCTTACCTAACTAATTCACAATACTACAGAAGTACGAATTAACACGACGTGCTATGCACATTACTGGCAGTTCTCTTTTCCACAGGTATCTTTGTAGGATGGTGACATCATCAGACTTGACAAAGATCACTGTACCACTTTTAAGGTTTTATACTACTCTCCAAAAAACTTGTGCCTCTTCAAGGAGATCACACACAGACTTGCCAAGTGCAGGATTCAAACCCCTACCTAACTAATTTATGATAGTGCAGAAGCACGCATTAACATGACATGCTGTGCACATTACTGGCCATTATCTTTTCCACAGGTATCTTTGTAGGATGGTGACATCATCAGACTTGACAAAGATCACTATACCACTTTTTAGGTTTTATACTACTCTCCAAAAAGCTTGCGCCTCTCCAAGGAGATCATACACAAACACACTTGTCAAGTGTAGGATTCAATCCCCGGCCTAACTAATTCATGAAACTACAGACATATGCATGAACACAACACGCTATGCACATTACTGGCAGCTCTCGTTTCCACAGGTGTCTTTGTAGGATGGTAACATCATCAGACTTGACAAAGATTATTATACCATTTTTAAGGTTTTATACTACTCTCCAAAAAGGTTGCTCCTCTCCAAGGAAAATGCACACAAGCTTCTCAAGTGCAGGATTCAAACCTCTGTCTAACTACTTTATGATACTACAGGAATACACATTTACACAACACGCTACCCACATTACTGTGAGCTCTTCTTTCCACAGGTATATTTGTAGGATGGTGACATCATCAGACTACACAAAGTGGGTTACAGTAGGATATATTAGGTGGCCTGCATAGTAGGAATGTCTAAACACTTTGGCCATGTGATCATCAAAGGAGAGTTTACTATCTACCTGTGTCCCCAGGCCCATGACTTTCTCCATAATACTGGATTACCACCTACGTGTTAATTTGTGTGCACTTTGTTATATCCAAAGGGGATGACTATGCATTCTTTGGCATTCTGCTTGAGGGCATTGTTTTGACACCCATGTATCTGTCTCTGTAAGACCCTTCTGGAGGATGTCTGTCTCAGCTGTGTAGTCGAGTATGGACCACAGTTAGCAGTCATCTGCAACCCTATTCATTCATACTCCTCCCATGCTTGCCTGTACCTCTGAGCAGTATCTACTTTACAGGTGGGGTCCCAGGACCAAGACCTGTGAGATAACATGTGTGACTGCCTTAGAGACGGACATGGCACCCACAACTCTAAACACATGTGTTTGATCTGGGAGCCACTTGGCCACACGTCCTGTGTCATAGCTGTTAATGTTCAAGCTGGTAAGTTTGTCCAGAATGACAGTGGTGAATGGTGTAGAAAGTCCTTAGTGAGGTCCAGGTGGGCTGTGTGGACTACTTTAACCCTCATCTATGCCCTTGGTAACTGTTTCAAATCAGTCAACTAGGTATAGGAACCAGGATCTGCCTTTAACAAGGCAAGGTTGTGTAGAAAGCAGTGTCTGCAGTTACTCAATATCTGTTTTTATGTGTCCCATGTCCATTTGCTCCATAGCTTGGCAGACCAGGCTGAGTATACATATAGGTCAATATTTCCCAAGTTCTGTTGTGGCACCCCCTTTGTGGATCTGGATGACTATTGGTGTATGCCATTCTTTGAGTACGTAGCCTGTGTTATGATTTAGTCTGGACAGTGAATGTAGGTGAGGGTGTAGTTCCTTTTGGGCCTGGTGTACGACGCAGCCTGGGACACCATCCATTGCCATTGATGCTGTGTTCTCAGCTTTGGAGAGTGTTGTCTTTACCTGCATTGTCCATGAAGTCTGGGGCTCTGCATACTTCTGAGATGGACACAGGCCCTTTTGGGAGTGATGGGGGGAGTTTGCACTGGACATGTCCATTAGGATGTGGGCAATGGAAGTTTGTTCAGTGTATTTCTTGCCATTTTCAGTAGGTGACAGCATATTTGGAGGTTGACACCTACATGTGTGGTATAGCTACCTAAGGCTTTGTGGTTGTTATGCTTACATTCCTTGGCAGTTTGTCTTTATAAACTGGCCTTGAATTATTTAATGAGCAATCAGTGTTTCTTCCTAATAATGATCAGTGATGTCTTTCCTTTTGTGACATTTGCTCTATGATGTGTTTGTTTCCTCATTCTGTTGTCTAGCTTATTTATGGGAAACAACCACCAAATTGTTTTCTTATTTTTGGAGGAGCGCATCTTGGTTTAATTTGTGTTGTCTCCATACATGCATCCCTGTATATGCTCATAGGATGTACTTGTAAATGATTCAGCAGATTGTATATCATTATCCTATAGCAAGAGGACTTTGGAACTTTCCACTTTTATCTTGGCCAGTGTGCAGTTTCCTTTTGAAAATGTTATCACATTGGTTCCATTGACTGCTGGGGGAGGGGGGATGTGGATGTCCAGTGTGATTACCTTATGAACTGATATTAGCAGTGATGGATTTATCTCTGTTGTGGAACACTGGTACCCCATGTTGGTGATGATCAGGTCCAGTATGTTGTCACCTCTAGTAGGCATGGTGACCAGCTGTTCCAGGCTCTTTGAGCTTTTCATCTCTAGGAAGCATTGGCCAAAGGATGTTGTACACATGTAATTCTCCCAGTCAATGTTTGGGTACTTGTAATCACCTCATGTAATGGTGTTTGGTAGGACCTTTATAGTTTCCACTGTTCTCAGGAATACTGAGTGAGGTTTCTTAGACAAGGTAGGTGGTCTGTAGCAGGTTACAATCTGATAAGCAGCTTTGCCCAATGTTAGTTGCACTTGCATGGTCTCCAAGGCCTCATGCTGTGCTACTAACCTGAAGGTGTGGGTATCCATAATGTAAATGGATACACCCCTTCCTTTTGTCTTTCACTCTGGGTTATGGGCCTGAAGATCAGAAGGATTGTGGGTGTTTTACATAGAGCATGTCCAACAGCTCTGTGTTTGACATAGCTTTGTATGTTAGGCAGCGATCACCTGTGAGTAGGCGATATGCGAGACAGTACAGCTGGAGCATTTTGACACGGTCTGTGTATGGCATGTATTTCAGGCCACTAATGCTCTTTGTGAGGTATTTCTGCATGCTTGACAGTTGTTGTACATGTCTTGTGAGGTACATAGTAAAAGGGGCATTGTATTCTATTATGGATGTCGTGAGTGGTGAGTAGAGGGAAACAATGTCCTCTTCTATTCTGCATGAGACAGCTTTTGTGATGAGGTGTGCCATGTAGACGGATTTCCTGACTACTGTGGGGAAGTGATTATCACAGGTGTGTCCACTGTCCACCTGTGAACCAAGGTCTCTTATCACACTTTGAGTGTTAAGTATACTACCGCCTATGTTGTAGTTCATGGCTACAGAGTTTATACCAAAAGGGCCGACAATGCACTTTTTGGCATTGAGCGTGAGACCATGGCTTTGACACCAGGCATGTGTGTCAGTGAGGCCCTTTATTAGGATATCCACATCTTTAGTAGTTTCAATTATGGCTCCTAGTTTGCAGTAAGCTGGACACTTCATTAGCCACCGACCTTCCATGTTGAAGTTTACTTCAGGGAAATACATACCAAACAGGACAGGACCCAGGATGGAACCCTGTGTCCAAAGTATGTCCAAAGTCATACTTGGAGTCTGCTACCTTCAAAGTGTGTGTTCTGTCAGTGAGCCAGTTGCCAACCCATCCTGTGACATAGCACTTTATACTTACTTTAGTGTGTTTATCTATAATTCCAGAGTGGGGGATGGTGTTGAAAGCCGTGGCAACATCTACATAGGCTGTGTGAACCACCGTACCCTTGCCTACGGTTCTGGTGACTGCTTCAATGACGTCTATCATGTTTAGGTGACATGATCTTCCTTTTACAAACCCAACATGGTAGTGGTCCAGAGTTTGGAGATTACCAATGTATTTTTGTATACGTTATATGATGAGACATTCCAGGCTCATCAGGCTAATGGGGCACTAGTTCCTGGGGTCCATGGTGGCTCCCCCCTTGTGTAGTGGGATAACCATCCATGTGCACCATTCCACAGGCACAAACCCTGGGATGAGGCTATGACTGAAAATGATACATAGGTGTGGTGCCTGTTCATTCTGTAGTTTGTGTACAAAACAGCCTGGGATATTATCTGGTCCCATGGATGCTGTGCTCCTGCCTTTGGAAAGTGTATTTTATCTGTGCAGCCATGATTACAGCAACTCTGCAGTCTTCTGTTAGAGAGATGTGCTCTTTCATGGGTGAGAAGTGGGTAAAGTTAGCACTGATCCTATCTGCCAGGATGTTGGCAATATCAGTTGTGTCTGTATATTTAGTGCTATTGAGCTGTAACTCAGAGAAGATATGAGTGTTGCTATTGAGATTCCTGTCATACCTATAGAATGCTTTGTGGTTGTCTTTAGCATCAGTGTTGATTTTGTTTTCATAACTAACTTTGGAGGATTTTAGCAGGGATCACAGCTTATTACTGCTATTAACCATGGAGCTCCTCCCCTCATGTGATTTTACCCTCTCTTGCAACACATTCTTCCTTCTGTTGGGTAGTTTGTTTATGGTAGGGGAACACCAGATTGGCTTCCTTTTCTTGGAGTATAGCATCTTGGTTCTGTTTGGGATAGCACAATGCATGCAGTCATGTAAGTGCTTATAAAGTCCAATTGTGAAGGATTCAGTAGTCGTAACTGTATTGCCCATCTGCATGGGTGTCCTGCAGTTCAGCCCTTCTGTCTTAAGAAGCATGAATGTGGCTTTGAAGACATTTATTAACATGCTTTCCTTAATGGGGGTGTGGGACCTGGATGTCGATATGTAGGGTAATTAGCTTATGATCAGATGGGAACAATGAGGCGCTGGCTTCAGGTGTGCACCACCAGTCATGCAGGACAAACCAGACACCGTACCAACACAAATAACCACAAATTGAGCTAAATACTACCCATTGCCAGGAGTGTCATCCTCCAGATGCACACACTTGGGGCACCTCTCATTATGGAGAATATTGATATCTGTGCAGTAACAGGAACCTAGTTCATGGCTCCAGACAGCACATGAGCACTATCAGGATACTACTCATTCCATACCTTTCAGCAGCAGAACATGAATCATAGCACATAGGGTGAGGATGTATTTATATTCATCAAGGATACCTACACCTCTGTGAACATACTCTCTACAGGATATGCACCCATAGAATGTTGCACAGCAACGTTCTTCACACTCCACAGGTGTGGGGAAACAAAAACCCCTTGGCATTCATGCTCTATGAGCCTGACGAGTGTGTTCTGCAAGGCAATGGAGCCAATCATAATGGAAGTCAACAATACAGAGATTGGGAACATTCACACAGTTGAGCACACCCAGTTTGGCTTAATGAAATGCAGAGCACGCCTCATGAACTGGGAGGATTTATTTGACAGTTACCCAGCCTACAGATGATTGAAATGAGCTCCACACAGCCTACCTATACCTCGCTAAGGCCTTTGACACCATTCCCCAGTCAGGTATCATAGTTGAACTCACTATCCTGGCCATGAATCCATACATCACAAGATGGATTGCAAACTGGCTCACAGATAGATCCCACACATTAGGTGTTGCTGGCTACTTGTCAGACTCTACACTGGTAATGACTGCTGTCCCCCAGGGTTCAGTCCTGGGGTCCCTCCTGTTTGGTATAGACTTCTCAAATGTACATACCAACACAGGAGGGTTGTGGTTGACTACATTTGCTGGGAACTGTAAAGTGTTTGCCATAATAGATTCCGCAGATGACAGAAATTTTCTCCAGATGGGACTCTATTACACAGATGTGTGGTGTCAGAATCATGGCCCCACACTCACTGTGGAGGAATGCATAGTGATCTTCTTTGTTGAAAACAACATACACATAAACTACCACATAGGTGTTACCGCCTTACAATGACAAGGTGATAAGGGATCTGGGGACACAAGAACATAGTCATCTTTGCTTTGGCAACCGTGTTACCAAACTGATTGAGAGATCCAATGTGGCTCACCTATTCAACAAAGGGTTTGCATCGGGATCCAAAGAGGTAGTGTTGGCACTCTACTCTTATGACATCAGACCCATCATTGAGTACAGTGCACCATTTCAGATGTACTCGAGTTAGCATATCCAACAGCTTTACAGACCACATAGGTAACACAACAAGAGGATTACTGGCCTCAAACAGCTGTGTTATGCAACACAACTGGTAAAACTGAATCTGTTCTTCATTGCATAACACCTACTCAGAGGCACACTATGTCTAACATACAGAGCCATGTCCAACACATAACTGTTGAACATGCTCCATGTACAGATAACAACATTGAGTCACCCTACACATTCCAGGGATATAAACCTCATCAGAATGATGAATACAGCATGCTGGTGGGATAAAGTACCATCACCGACACTTGCCTTACTTTGGAACTGAGTGCCAATGTACATCGTACAGAACCCCTCGCTGACACTCTTCAATTGGAACCTTGAGTGGATGGGAAACAGACAATTCATGCCAGGCATCACATCAGCAGCACCACTAGAAAAGGCCTTAGGGTACTAAGTATTAGAACTAGGCCAACTCCATAGCCTTGCAGATCAGCCTTAATAGGCTTATTGGACTATAGTTCCCATGGTGTGTTGTGCACCAACACTTGGGGATTGTGCCTAACATTGCTGTAACGCTATCAACAGTTTCATATCCTGTACAGAGGGTGCATCTAAACAGACTGATGAGGTGCAGGGTCTGTTTGTTTTGGAGTTCACATAGGACACAGCTAGGGAAACCATATCATCTCATAGACGCCATGTTTTTAGGTTTGGAAAGGGCTGTTTAACCACTGTATATGTGATTCTGTGTTTTTACAATCTCCAGGTATGATAATAGGTCCTTTTGTCAGTGAGAAGGGGGTAAATATGTATGAACCTGTCTGACAAGATGTTGGCAATGTCAGTCATGTCCATGTATTCATTTACAACTTGCACTAACACAGAACATATATGAGTTTACATTGATATTTATGACATAGCAAAATAAAGCTTCATGGTTCTCTATGGCCTTTTCCATTATTTCTTCAAAGAACATGGATTGGATAATGTTAGGTGTGCTCATTGTTTATTGATGACAGTGATGGGAGATTTCTTGATCTTCTTTGAATTTTCACTTTCTTTGAACAACGTAAGTACTTGTAGTACATAGCTGGATTATGACAGGGGTCCAATATATTATATGGGTCTGTTTTCATATAAGTCTGTGCACAAGGCAGGATTGGTGAATAGTGACATGTATCTGGGGTAAGAACTGCAACTACCAGACATGTGTGGCCCACTGCTGTACTCAGACATGGCCTAAGTGTGTGAGCATGCACAGTATGACCTTTCAGTATGTTGTTGACTGACATTTGCTTTGTTTTTCTAAGTGTGTGAGCACGCTCAGTATGACCTTTCAGTATGTTGCTGACTGTAATTTCCTAAATTTGTTTAAGTGTATGAGCATGCACAGTATGGACATATATAGTAAATGTATGTGAAAAATCAAGTTGTTTTTTATTTCAGGACTCACCTTTGTGTTGCAGATCGACAGGAATCACACTGTGCCTGCAGGGCTTCCATGAGTCACTTTGCATAGAGTTCTCAACATTTCTACATACTGGGGGGGGGAGCTATTATTTGTACATTTCTACCCAGGGGGCACACATGAACATGAATGTTACTGTGGGTGTACATAGGATGAGGGGTTCACCTGGCACTTATAATATTTGCTACACCTGCACTGCTATGTGAGGTACTCCATTTCAGTGTGTACTGTTGCCTATGGTACTGGCTTGAGGCATACTACTGTACTACAGATGTTAGCTTCCAATTTAACATCAAGTAGTTTGTGACTTCTTAGCCTACCCAATCCACATCACACTGCCTGGCCTGCTGTTATCTATCTGCATAGGCCTGGGGGGAGGTTCAAAGGCCATGATACAGCATTTGTTTGTGTTTGCATTCATTTATAACTGTCCTGCTGTGTCGGTGCCACTTAAATGCTGTCATGGCTTAGTGGTTGAGTATTTTGACTATTGCGCACACTATCCTGGGTTTGAGCCCTCTCACTGCTTTTTATTTTCCTGCTGGGGAGACCTGTCAGGTTAAGGAAAAGTAAAGCAGGTGTGAGCATGTTTACCCGACTTGACATTGGCATTGACATGGTATTGGCAGCTCAGCCCAATTTTGCTTACATATATTAAATAGTGGTAAACTGTATTTCAATATGCTAAATAGTGTTAAAATGTGTTTAGCACTGCTTTATATTGCTTAAAACAGGGCAATCATGCCTCAGGTGATGCTGCAGGGCTGCCTATGTTGGATGCACATAGTACACTCCCTATACATGTTTCACAACAGGTAGTGTCAAGTTAGGCATCCCTTTTATTGTATGTGCAAGTCAGAGAGAGATGTCATTTCCAGGGTTCCTACTGAGTCAGTGCGTGTGCTATGCATTGCCTCTTTGCCAAGGCCAAGGCATACTGGGCACGCCTCCTTCTGCCTACTGGGGCAGGCTCAGGTTGTTCCCCCTCCGAGTCATGCTGTGCCTGTGCAGGCCTTGGCAATGGTGGGGGGCTGTTTGGCCCTGTCCCATGCTGTTCCTGCTGCAGCTGTTTTCACAGGATCATATTGTGTAGTATGGCACATACCGTGACAATTTGGGTACATGTAGTTGGTGAGTACTGCAAGTCTCCACCAGATGTGCCCAGGCACCGAAACCGTAACTTCAGCATCCCAAACACATGCTCAGTAATGTTTCTTGTTTGTGTGTGTACCTCATTATGGAGTTCTTGTTCGGGGGTGTGTGCATTTCTGATGGGTGTCATCAGCCATGGCTCAAGTGTGTATCCAGCATCCCCCACTAGGTGACCGTCAGGGATGTCCCCATTGGCAAATGTCTGGTACAGCTGCATCAGATGCCAGATATGGGAATCGTGGTAGCTTCCAGAGCAGCCAGCATACACATTCAGTATTATGCCCTGGGCATCGCACATGACCTGGCAGTTGATGGAGGGGAAGCCCTTGCGGTTGTAGTAGGCCCTACCCCGCTCACTGACTGGTGCTTTGATGTGTATGTGCGTGCAGTCAATTGCACCCACTACCTCAGAGTATTCCGCTATTTGCTGGAAGAGATGCATATTACTGGCCAATGCCTCATGAGAATTTGGAAAATATACATGATCACCAACATGTGCTGACATGGCATTCAGGAACTGGTGCAGTACCCTAGATGCTGATGCCTGTGATATCCCCATCATATCACCAGTTGGTCTCTGGAAGGTACCTGCTGCTAGTATTCTTAGGCCAACACATACCTTAGTTTCCACTGGGATGGGTTCCCCTCTGTTGGTTCTGTGCGTGAGGCATGGCCTGCACAGCTCAACAATCTGCTGCAGGAGGTCTCTGTCCACTGTATAGCGCTCCACTATCTCCAGCTCATGTAGCCCCTGGTAGGTTACCCTGGTTCTGTACACTCTTCTCCGTCTCCTCACTGTGGGTTGCTCAGCAGCATTTGCAATGGCACCACCCTCAGCATCTTGCACATGTTGCCTTATAATAGCAATGGCAGCCCCTAACATTATTTAGTCTCAGTTAAGTTTTTAAAGATTTCACTTCTCTTTGTATACTGCAGTGTTTCAGTGTTTCTGAGAAAAACATGGGGAAATGTTGTTTGCAGAGTTTTCAGTGCTGGGCTGGGCTGGGCTAGTGCACTGCCTGTGGAATTGGCTGATTCTGACTGATTTCACCTGGCAGCTCGGCTAGT
Organism: Protopterus annectens; assembly: GCF_019279795.1. NCBI lineage: Eukaryota > Metazoa > Chordata > Ceratodontiformes > Protopteridae > Protopterus > Protopterus annectens. The sequence goes on along the minus strand of NW_025048868.1, from coordinate 4,610 downwards.
ATTCCTTGGTTAACTTCCTACTAGTTCTTTTCCTTCCTTTTCCAGTTCTGTTTCCACAGGGGGCAGTGCCACGCAAACAAGTGCAAACACGCGCACACAAGCTTAAACAGGCTTAGATGGGTGCACACTCGCGCACACAGGCTTACACAAGCTTAATCAGGCTTAGGCAGGTACACATTCGTGTATACAGGCTTAGACAGCCTTACACAGGCTTACACGGGTGCACACATGCGCACATAGGCTTAGATGGGTTTACAGGCGTGCACACAGTGTAAGCAGCTTTGCAAGAAAATTTAGTGATAGCCACGGCGTACACCTTTGGTTTCTGGGTTTCAGTTTAGACAACTGTAGACACATCTCTCCTAGTCCTGAATAACTCACAGCAAACACATGCCACTCTGCTCCAATAAGCTTACAGTCTTTTTGATACATACACCCTCATGACGTCACCCATCTTCTACTCTGTTACTCCCCTTGTCCTACTCTTACACTCTAGGGACATGGTTCACATAGCAGGAAATAATGGAATTCACTATCCATATCCTCATTTGCATAGGATTGCCTACTAATGCCTGGTTACATCTCTCAGACTGAGCTTTCCTTAGCAAACTTGCCACTACCGGTAGCCATGTTTTCTTCAACCTGCCATTCACTTGCATGGCAGATGAATATTTTGAATTAAATCATATTTGTTCATAGGTTCATAGGTTCATACTAGGCTATCTGCCCAAGGGCATTTATAAGCCTAGCCCAGAGTTTTGTGGCTTACGCCACCCCTTTAGTTTGAAGAAAACTATGCCCATTTTTTGCTGTGCCTCTGTCAAGCAGTGACACTGAGGTAATCCCTGGGGTATATCTGCGATCTCCCATCCATTGGTCAAGATTTCTCTTGAACAAGGCCAGCGAGGTGCTCTGCCTCACATGTACCGGGATTTTGTTCCACAGCATAGGGAGTCTCTGGGTGATGAATCTGTCCCTCCAGCACGTCCTATTAATAACCATGTCAAGGTTTAAGTCTCCCGCCCTTGTAGTTCTGAGGGATCTAGATTTTTGAGGTGAAGCATGTTCATCAATTCTGGGTTGGACATGGCCTATGTCAGGCACAGGTCACCTCTGAGCAACGGTGTTTACTGAATAGAGCTGGAGTTCTTTCAGTCGGGCAGCATAAGACATATTTTTGAGACCCTTTATCCTTTTGGTGAGGAACTTTTGGGGCCTTTCCAGCTGCTGCAGGTGTCGGGTCAGATACATTCTGAATGGGGCATTGTACTCAATCATTGGTCTGATGAGTAATGAGTACAGGGGGACGATGACCTTCCCTGATCTAGATGTGAAGCCCTTCATGATCAGGTGGGCAATGTAGAAGGTCTTCCTAACTACTTTAGCAATGTGAGTGTCAAATGAAAGGTTACTATCAACCTGGATCCCCAGATCCCTGATAACCTTTTCTGTGCTCAGTGGATTGCCACCTATATGGTAGCTAGGGGTAACCTTGTTTTTCCCGAAGGGTATGACTATGCATTTCTTGGCGTTTAACTTTAGGCCATGGCTCTGGCACCAGTTATCCGTTTCTATGAGAACCTTCTTGAAGGATATCTGTTGTCTCAGATGTGTTCTCGCCGACCATGGCTTCAGTTTGCAGTCATTCGCAAATTTTGTCAGCCATAACCCTCCTGTGTTTGCTTGTACTAACTGAAAAGTAGATGCTCTGAACAAGAGTGGGCCCAGGACTGAGGCTTCCCTGTGGGACAATTACTCTGTGACAGGCTTTGAGTCTGACATGGCGCCAGCAACTCTGACCCTGTGGGTTCTGTCACTTAGCCAGTTTGCAACCCATCTTGTGATGTATGGGTTTACATTTAAGCTGATGAGTTTTTCAATACAATACCCGAGTGGGTATTGTTAGTCAAAGGCCTTTGCCAGGTCGAGGTAGGCTGTGTGGACTGCCTTCCTCATCAATGGCTCTTGGTGACTGTTTCCAAAAAGTCAACCAAGTTTAAAAAGGCATGATCTGCCTTTGAGCAAGCCAAACTGGGGAGTTGATCCAAAGTCTGGCAAGTTCCCTATAATAGCTGTTACTTATGAGAAGTTCCATTATGATCCTCTCCATAGCTTTGCAAGAATCAGGCTTGTCAAAGCTGATGGGATCGGTAATTTCCAGGGTCGTGCAGTGGAGGCAATCCGCCTTTGTGAAGTGGGATCTACAGTTGCCGCTGCGGGCACTCCTTGGGCAATGATCCTGGAGGTGAGGCTAAGATTAAACAGCTGTCCTAACTGCTGCAGGTTTAATTCCTCATTGAGTTCTGTGGAGCACACAGCCGGGACACCATCTGGTTCCATGGATGCCGTGTTTTTCTGCTTTGGAGAGAGCAGCTCCCACCTCGAGCGCTTGAGATGTTTGGGGCTACAATCCTCTGGTATAGATATCTCCTTTGGGGGAGGGGGGTGGAGAAGTTTGCACTCGAACCTGTCAGCCAGTATGTTGGCAATGTCTGTAAGTTCAGTGATTTTTACATCATTTTGAACTAATTCTGAGCATATCTGGGAGTTTCCTCCCAGGTTTCTATCATCATAGCTAAAGAAGGCCTTTTATGATTGTCTTTTGAGTCCTTAGCGATTTTTTCTCAAAATTTGCCTTGGATGATTTTATGAGAGCTGCAGGCTTTTACTTATAATGATCAAAGGTGTCTTACCTTGATTTTGCTCTCATCTTTGGTAGTAGCTTTCTCCTCCTTGTCAGATTTGTTTATGCGCTGGGGTCCACCAGACTGGATGCTTGCCTTTGGGTACACAAAGAGTCTTTTTGTTTTGTTTTGGGATTGCCTGATCCATGCAGTCCTGTAGGTGCTGGTAGAAGGCATTTGTAAGTGATTCAGCAGCTTGAGTAATGGTTTCACAGAAGCTGGGGGGCCTTAAAAGAGACCACACTAGTCTTTAGAAGTGTGAAGTCAGCTTTTGAGAAGTTCTTCACTGTGGTCTTTTTATCTCAGGTGGGGCGGATGTGCCCTCCAGTGAGATTAGTTGAATGCTAAGATCTGATCTCACCCAGTGAGGGTATGCTTCCAGTGTTGAACATTGGTGACCCCATGTTTGTGATGATGAGATCAAGTATGTTTCACCTCTTGTGGGGATGGTGACCAGTTGTTCCATGGCATTTTGAATTTATGAACTCTAGGAACCTTTGGACTAGAGTGTTGGGGGCTTGAGTAGTGATCCCAGAATCTATATTTGGGTAGTTGAAGTCACCTAGGCATGATGGTGTTGGAGATACATTTATCCCTCTCCAGTGTTTTCAGGAAAGCTATGGGTGAGGTTCCTGAGTTTGAGAGGGTGGCCTGTAACATGCTACAAATTGCAGAGCAGTCTTGCCTATGGTTAATTGCACCTGGATGGTCTCCGGCGCATCGTGCGCTTGCCACCAACCTTGAGGTGTGGGTGTCCTTGATGAATATGGACACCCCTCCTTTCTTGGTGGTGTCCGATTTCAAAATGGGGCCAGAACGCATGATATGAGGTAAAACCTGATAGTGCCGGGTGCTCTCAGTGAGCCTTGAGCCAGGTTTCAGTCACAGCACAGACATCGATGTTCTCCATACTGAGAAGGGCCTCGAGTCATGCATCTTGATAGTTAGACTTCTGTATTATTGCAATGAGCAGCATTACCCTTAGTTTTTTCCTTTTTGTGTTCTAGGTGGTAGGTTTAGAATTTGAGCCTTGCCTTCAAAAAAGGCACTATGGGGAGTGGCAAGAGCCTTTGCCAATATCCGGAAGCCCAGGGTGACAGGTGCAAGCCGCAGGAGTCCCTTGCTGAAGCAGCGTGGCTTGTCCAGCAGCTGTCATCCCAGGCAGACAGACATTGGATCCTTTGAATGACACCAGAGTTTAAGCCAATTATTAAAGCTGATCATCTTATCTCTGTATTGTGGCATCATTCATTTGGTGAAGCTGTAGGATACTGCTCAAGGTCAGGGTCATACCTGCCTGGGCTACATAATCACAAAGCTCCTCTATGTCTCTTTCATGTAGTCCAAGGAGAGTACGTACGCTCAGGTCGTTTACACCAGCGTGGACAATGACTGAGTCGTGACTCACTGTACCTGCTGTTGAGAGACCTGAGTGCTTATGCTATGTGGCGGATTCTAGCTCCCGACAGGCAGCTTACTGTGACCTTCTCCTTACTCAATCTTTGTGAGCGGACGCCAGTGTGTCTGACTATGGAGTCACCAATGACGCAGTGTGTCTGGCATTGTGTTTGGCCTTAAGGGCTGTGACTGTTTGGCACACTGACTATGTGGTCTATGTGTTTCATGTGTTGTGTCCTGAGGTGGCAGTTGTTTGGGTGTCTGCTTTGGTGGTCTCTGCTGTTTTGGTAGATTTTTGATCAGAGCCCGAAAGTATGTCTTTGTGTGTTTATGTGTATGATTTGAAGTTGTGACTTTTAAATTCTTGATTTTCTGATTTTTTTTTAGTGCACTGCACTTTTGCGCGGCGCTGCACTATGCTTAAACATCAGAGATCGAGGAAAAAAATTTTTTTTTATATTTTGCAACACATAAAAATGTCAATGGCCATATATTTGGCCATTGACATGCTTCCTCAACCTTTTTTGG
>NW_025048867.1:92500-132011 GCF_019279795.1 Protopterus annectens | reverse complement strand
GGGATGGAGAAAGATGTCAGCTAGCTTTGAGCAGATGGGAAAGAGTGCTTTGAGGAGAGGATGAATGAGAGGGAGAGAAGATTAGATAATGTGCATACAGTGAATCATGAAGTGCAGTGGATTAGCAAGGAGGAAGGATAGCTATGAAGAGGATGAAGAACGGAAAGGCTGTTGGCCCAGATGACATGTTTCTGGAAGGATGGAGGTGTTTAGGTGAAATGGCAGTGGAGTTTTTAACCAGATTGTTTAATGAAATTTTGGAAAGTGAGAGGATGCCTGAGGAATGGAGAAAGTGTTTTGGTACCGATTTTTAAGAATAAGGGTGATGTGCAGAGCTGTAGTAACTACAGAGGAATTAAATTGATCAGTCACAGGATGAAGTTATGGGAAAGAGTAGTGGAAGCAAGATGAAGAAGGGACATGATGATTAGTGATCAGCAGTATGGTTTCATGCCAGGGAAAAGCACTACAGATATGATATTTCCTCTGAGAGTGTTTATGGAGAAGTACAGAGAATGTTGGAAGGAGTTGCATTGTGTTTTTGTAGACTTGGAGAAAGCATATGACAGGGTGCCTAGAGAGGAGTTGTGGTATTATATGAGGAAGTCAGGAGGTGTCAGAAAAGTATTTGAGTGGTACAGTATATGTACGAGGGTAGTGTGACAGCGGTGAGGTCTGTGGTGTGAGTGACGGATGCGTTTAAGGTGGAGGTGGGGTTGCATCAAGGATCAGCTCTGAGCCCTTTCTTATTTGCTATGGTGATGGACAGGTTGACAGACTAGATCAGACAGGAGTCCCCGTGGACTATGATGTTTGCAGATGACCTTGTGATCTGTAGTGAGAGTAGGGAACAGATGGAGGAGACCCTGGAGAGATGGAGATATGCTCTAGAAGAGGAATGAAGGTCAGCAGGACTAAGACTGAATAAATGTGTGTGAATGAGAGGGAGGATAGAGGAATGGTGAGGATGCAAGGAGTAGAGGTGGCGAAGGTGGATGAGTTTAAATACTTGGGGTCAATAGTTCAGAGTAACGGTGAGTGTGTAAGAGAGGTGAAGGGAGTACAGGCAGGATGGAGTGGGTGGAGAAGTGTCGGGAGTAATTTGTGATGGACGAGTACCTGTAAGTGAAAGGGAAGGTCTACAAGAGGGTAGTGAGACCAGCTATGTTATATGGGTTGGAGACGGTGGCATTGACAAAAAGGCAGGAGTTTGAGCTGGATGTGGCAGAATTAAAGATGTTAAGATTTGCACTGGGTGTGATGAGGGTGGACAGGATTAGGAATAAGTATATTAGGGGGTCCACCCAGGTTGGAAGGTTTGGAGACGAAGCCAGAGATGCATGATTAGGTTGGTTTGGACATGTGCTGAGGAGGGATGCTGAGTATATTGGGAAAAAGATGCTAAGGATGAAGCTACCAGGTAACAGGAAAAGAGGAAGGCCTAAGATTAGGTTTATGGATGTGGTGAGAGGGGACATGCAGGTGGTTGGTGTGATGGAGCAAGATGCAGAGGACAAGAAGAAATGGAAACAGGTGATCTGCTGTGGCGACCCCCAACGGGAACAGCCAAAAGAAGATTGTGTGTGTGTGTGTGTGTGTGTGTGTGTGTGTGTGTGTGTGTGTGTGTGTGTGTGTGTGTGTGTGTGTATATATGTATATATATATGTGTGTGTGTGTGTGTGTGTGTGTGTGTGTATGTATATATATATATATATATATATATATATATATATATATATATATGTGTGTATGTATATATATATATATATATAGATATATATATATATATATATATATATATATATAGATATATAGATATATATATGTGTGTATGTATGATTATAATGTGTGTGTTTCAGGGAATGCAAATCATTCCATTGCCCTGCTCATAAACTCCCAGCTTACTCTGTCAAATACTTTCAATACATCAAGACCTAACAACTGTGGTATTTTCTTATATTCAGCTTCCCTCTGGATCATCAGTGTTAATGTTGTCAAATGTTTGCCACCCATCTGCAAAATCATATTGTTCCATGTCTATCAGTTTTAGTATCACCTTTGCTATTCTTTTAGCCATTATAGACATAAACACTTTATAATCATTGTTTAGGATTGAAATGGGCCTGTATGAAGCTGGAACTGATGGGTCTGTACCCACCCCCATTTTCTTCCAGAATGTTGGTGCTTCTCCTCCTCTTAAAATATTGTTAAAACCTTCCAGATCTTTGTCATTTTTCCCTCCTAGCTTTCAGACTTCTGTTCTTGGGGACTTTCCTGTAGATTGCTTATACATCACCATTTTTATCTCTGCTCCTCCCATCCTATTGGTAATTGAGCCTCATCTACCTCTAACTTTAGCATATTTAATTCTTCCATAAACATTTCCATATGTACCTTTTCTTGATCACAATATTTCTGTGCTTTACGTAGACTTTCATAAAATTTCCAAAATATTTCTAATACCTCTGCAGGATGCCTTGTTATAGGCTCCCTAAGCTTTGCAACAACCCTTTCTACTTTTGTACTATGTGCTCCTCCTCTTGTTCTGTGAGATTCCCCCTATTCTGCAATACTTTAACATCTGTCAGTCCATGTAAATAATTTGTTGCTTCTTAACCATATCTCTCTCTTATTTCTACCCTATGTTTTTACTCCATTTTAATTTTATCCCATTTCCAAGCTGTATTTTCTGAAGACATTTTTGTCTTCTCTAATAACTCCCAAATAATTTCCACCACCCGTTCTGTAAATTCCTCTTTTCAACATATGGGTGGGAAAGTGCCAGTGTCTCATTATTATTTCATTACCCTGCGTTTTTTTTTAGTTGCTGTTGGTGTAATCTGAAATAGTTATTGGATGCATATCAAAACTTTCAGTTTAATGCATGTATCCCTGTGAAATTTTATGTTCTATCTAGCCTGGGCCAGTTTTTGGAGAATATGTAAATTCACTCTGAACTTGTACTATTGAATTCATTCACATCTTCCATGCAAAATATTTTCACAATTTTTTTAAAAAAAATCTACCCTCCTTTGTTATATTCTCCATTTTAAGCCCCCAGACACATTTTCCCTACTGCATATCAAACTTCAGTCCTCACCTGTATTATTCCCTTTTGAAAACTGATTATTTCTCCCAGATTTTTCTTGAGCTCCATTTATAGCAGTTTAGGTGGAATATAAATACATGACAGCGTAATCCTCCTCCCTTGCCAGTAGCCCGTACTGCAAATCTACCATTATTATATCTTTTTATCCTCTTCTATCACTATTGCAGCTCCTCTTGCGATTAATATACATACTTCTCTTTTCCTTTGTCTCGGGTATTCCACTGAATAATCATCATGAAAACCTTTATCATATTCACATGTACATTTCTTTCCAAAAGTGTCCCCTGTAGCATAGCTGTTTGCATTCTACATTTTTAAATGTAGTTCACTACTAGTTTCTTTTTTGTATATATCTGTGAGATCATTAACATTTAAAGATTAGTATCAAAAGGGTCATTATGTTGAAAAGTTATTATTTCCACCTTTTGTTTGTAACAGCCTTTAAGTATCTAGTTACATGTTTTATGTTACATCCACACACTGTTTGGCAGGTTGTACTTTTGTACAGTTATATCCATGTGAGCCTATGTCATGTCTTAGAACTTTTTGCTTTATTGAAAGCCTTCAAAGAAAACCTACACCAAAAAACTATTAACTTAATATTAACACACACAAACTACATCTTCAAATATTGAAGCTTTACCTTCCTAATAGGAACAAATGTCTCAAACTGATAGCCACACTCACTGACTGGATTAACCTGTAAGGTAGGTTAGCCATGCTAAGATGCATACTTCTACCAAGTGCGGTCAGGTTTTGTTTTATCTTTGACTATCCAAGAATGGGAAAACACTTTAATGTTTTCAGAAAACATTATCTCCTAGCCATTGAAAGAAGGCTATTAAAAGAAATAAGTATTCTGTTTTTATTGCTCTTTATCAGATTATTTCCATGGAGGCATGAGAACTAGATAAGAGTTGCTTCTACAAATAAGTATTTGCTGGAGGAGAGCTTTATTACGTTCAGTGTTCTTTGCTTGCTGTCTCTTAAAACTTACTAGACAAAAAGTCAAGAGCCCCAATCCATTCATTCCCCTTTGCATGAATAAGAGAAAAAAAAGCACAGCATTTTTCTTGTATCTTACTCTTTTGAACAGATTATTCTCTCTTTTTTTTTTTTTTTTTTTACATTGCAGTGCCTAACAAGGAGAAAGAGGAAAAAAGGAAAAATAAAAAGAGGGACATCTCTTTACTTTAGTATCCCCATTATACTTGAAAATAACTGAAAAAACTTTACTTTATAGCATGCAGATATCATGTACTATACAAATATTAATGTTAAGAACAAATGTTTTTGTTTTACTTACAGCTAACTCTTTCCTACCTCTACCCTTCTCCTAAGAGTTCCTCAAAACATTGATGACATAAAGTAAGGAATATGCTTTAGATTCCCCTACAAGTTTAAAAAAGTCAAGTAAGTCCAGTATTTCCAGGTTTTCTTCTGTGCTGTTTCACAAATATAAGTAATGCTTTATAATTCCACATTTGTCAATTTCTGAGCTTCTGGTTTTATTGCTGTTTTATCTCCATCTCCCAAGTCCAGTCTCTGCTTCCCTTTCAGTCCACTGTCTGTTCTAGTCATCTCTTTGTGCTTTTTTTCTGTCTCTCAAATATTTTCTGTTGAAATACTGGAAAAGGTTTCACTGGAACAATATCTTTGTGGTCTTTATTACCAGAAGAGCAAGAAGAAGAATATTTTTCTGTTTCACAGTTTACTTTTTGTTGGGCAAACTTTTGTATTTACTCCTTAGCATGTTCTGCATCAAAAAATAATTTTGTCCCTCCAGGAAAGAATATTCTAAAGATGACTGGATATAGAAGTTTGAATTTCATGCCTGCTTCTCTGCCTTCCCTGATTAGTGGAATAAATTTACTTCTCTTCATCTTGTTGTTTACAGTAAGTTACTGTCTCCCACTTTTACTACTTTGTCCTTCTGACACAGTTTTGTCAGAATCAACTCCTTCTGCTGGTAGGATTGCATCTTTAGCAATCCAAAAAGACAAATAATCCAGCCAAATCTTCTGTGTAGAGCCATGAGAAAAAGCTGCACCACTAAACCACCACGATTCTGTACAGAATAAAAGTAGTAAAAAAAAAAGTTGCAACTGTTGAATAAAACACCACGGCAGTTAGGCAGTCTAACAAAAGGCACTAAGTGTACTGCTGCCAAAGGGCAGTTTTTCTTAAAAGCATATCACATGCAATACGACACGTGTACCAATAAATAGATGAATTATTAAGCGACTTCACTCAGACACTACAGTTTGTAGATGCAAGTAACAACAATAGCGCAAACCACATTAAAACTGTTTGACACTTTCACATGCCAATGGATTACAAAAATAATTGCAAGGGGTAGCAAATCTTAAAAAAAAAATACATATTTTACAGATGTAAGCATTTAAGGCTTTGAGCTTCAAAAAACATGGAAGGGAGACTCCTTCATTCAATCCATGGTTACTGGTGGCATTTGTGTGTATTGTATTTGCCACTCAGTTTCTCTGCACTCAAGTTTGAGTTTCCGTGCCCCCCCCAAAAAAAATCTGTATCCATTAACATCAGTAACAAAATACTTTAAATGAGTGCCCCTGATTACTGCTAATGTGTTTCCATAGACTATTTCCGGGAATCATGTTTCTTGGACTCTGAACATTTAAGGGATATTGTCTTTAAGTGCCCTTTCTGTTTTGCCTGTGTAAAAGCAAGGGTACTCTAACATTGGGGGATATGTGCAACATTGTCAGTTTTACAGTTGCGTCTGCTGAGGCAAAAAAAATTATTTCAAATTCCTTCACTGAAAGTTGCTTCACCTTAGTAATGTCCAAACTGTAGTTAAAACTGAATCTGTGAATATAATTTGTACAGCCTGTAGAGTACTGTATGTGCTCATTACGGTTGACCACCCCATAAGGTGTTTAAACAGGTGGTAGGGGATGCATTAGCTCGTAGTGGTGTCCGCTTTCATTGTCTTGGATTGAAGTTCTGCCCATGTAGGCATATCATCATGGCTTAAGGTTAAATAATTGATATGTTGTCCCATCTTGCCTTCATTCTTGCTGGTTGGGTTCGGAACTGAAACTCTGCTCCGACTCGGCCGTATACCAAAGCTCGAGAGCTTCTACTGGCTTGAGGCGGAGTCCTATCCCATGGTGCTTAGCGTCTGTTCCCTAGATCTTGTTTGCCACTTGAAGCTTCGGGATTGTCTTTACAGGCTCAGGCTTGTAAAATTTTATATCTTAACACCCAACCAAGTAACACAAACTGAGAAATCGCACAGCAGGCTGGTGTTACAAGAAACAAGGAGAAAATTTATTCTTAAGCGCTTTCATCACAGATTACAGTTGGCTTCCTCAGAAAAAACAGAGTGCCTCCACCCCACTCTTTAAATACCCATTACAAACACATTGCAAACCAATTTGTAAAAAACACCATAGGCATTTAAAGGTACTCCACAAATTATACATGCAAGATAAAAACTAACTATAAAACATGATTCAACATGTACATGCATACCAAGTCGGGTATACCAAACCCAATTTGCTTAACAGGTTTTCTAGATACCTGTTACCAGAGTCCCCAGTCTTTCCTAGATAAAGTATGAAATTCTTGGATACTTCAGGAGCCAGTAATTATTGTGCAATATAGGTATATGTTGAAAGACTTTAAAATGCTCATTGCGCCTACGCTATATTTTGTATGTATGGGTCTACTTTATTCTGTTGAATTACCAGATAACAGAAACTAGAAGGTTTGAGATGAGAAGAGCAAAATCTCACTAGAACGAGCCTTTACTATGTTGAAATCCAAAACAACAAAACACCACTGACACAGCACTCGGAGCTTCTGAATGCAGATTGTGGTGCAGTGAGGATCAGGAAATTTACCCTTTTCCCCACTGTAGTGCGATCTCTGAGTTGATGTATGTAATTTGCAGGGTGTATTGGGGGTGCAGGGGGGGCTTTCCCCCTGCAAATACATAAAACAAGGTAGATTATTTGTGTTGAAATGCAGCAGGTGGTTAGTTCATTCTGAATTTCAGTATTGCGAAGGTTCGGTTCTGAGAGATTTTGCTCTTCTCATCTTGTTTGTCTTTATTTTAGTTATGTGAACATTGGATAGACTGAAATAGATCTATATCACCCGCTGTCTCTCTGTGTACATTAAACACTCTCTTAACCAGCACCCATGGGGATTGGTAGATGCCAGATAAATGTAGTTTCCAGTTGCTTGAGAGTTGCTATTAAAAATAGGTCTGATTAATACTGTACCCAATACTATTTGTTTGGTTTGCCTTGTCCTTCAGTTTGGGAGAGGGAATTTATTCCTCTCTTCCTTTTTAAAACTCTAAAAATATATGTTTATGCGGGGGGGGGGGTGGCAAAGTGAAACGCATGAAAATGAAAATTGTACTATATTTCTTCAATTTTGTTTTTTTTTATTTTGTTTTTGTTTTGCTTGAGTTCTGGTTAACCAAGTGTTTACTGTGTGTGTGTGTGTGTGTGTGTGTATATATATATATATATATATATATATATATATATATATATATATATATATATATAAAAAAATATACTCAATTTTTTTAACTAAAGGCAAAATATTGGGGCCCCTTCATGCTCCATTCTCTAAGGCAGTGACTGGGCTGAAGCGTTAACGTCTTGGTTGCTTCATTCATGGCCAAGACATTTATCTGTGTTCAGTAGTAGTCCAGGCAAATCTGTGGGTCATCCCGCTTTAAGAAGCGCAATAGACTAGTTATTTTCAAAGAATGAATCTTGTGTTGCATTAAGTTTGTGAGCACTTGTCACAAAACTAGTGATGTAAAAAAAAAAGTAAATAAAATAGACACACACGCGAGAGATTACAACAGGGTAGGGGCTCAGCCTGGAGAAGTGGGGCATTGCTGTTCTGACGTGCTTCAGCTCTGACTGGGTACAATGCTGTTACCCTAATTTGCATAACTGCTGCCTTTGATCTAGAAGTGTATCCAAGGATCTTTGTGTTTCTAATGTACTGTTCGTTTTCTGAGTGGAATACATTTTGTGCTTAACCAGAGGTGTTTGTACACTTATTGGAGTGTCTGTGACAGGGAATTACTTGTTGTATCCAAGGATGAGGTGTAACACTGGTCCAGGTGTGCCTCTTCATTTGTTTAGATCATAAATCGTTCCATGCGTTTATAAAAAAAATAGACATATTTTACTTGTTTTAAAATTAGATGTCAAGTTGTCTATCTCGCCTTCATTCTTGCTGGATGGGTTCGGAGCCGATCCTCGGCTCCGACTTGGCCACTCTAAAAGCTCGAGAGCTAGTTCCACCGGCTCGAGGCTCCTCTATGTCCCACAATGCTAGGCGGTAACTCCTCAGATTTCGTTTGCCGCTATAGCGATCGAGGTGCTTTTTCACCGGCTCGTCAGGTTAGTGATTAAAAGCTAAATTTAATTCTACTTAGACCCCCCTTTTCAGTCAGTTTTTTCACTTTTCTAATATGTTAGGTAGTTTCCTTCCATTTTCTCCCCTCTTTTTATAATTTGACTAAACTCACTAGAGTTCTTCCCTTGGGCCCTAGGCCCAGTCCCTCCCTTCCCAGTAGTTGGAGTGTCTGTGTTTGGTAGGGATTTAATTTTATAAACTGCTAATTTAGTTTAACTTTATATTTTAAACTTTCCATAAGAGTAATCGGTGTGTGTGTGTGACTGTGTGGTTACTTTTCTTTGGACATGTCTAAAGAATCAAAGGTCTCAGGCTTTAAGAAGTGTGACTCATGCTGTCAGAAGATGTCTCTGACAGACGGTCACACTTCTTGTGTATACTGCCTGGGACCTTTGCACCTGCAGGACTCTTGCGCTGTTTGCCATGGCTTCAGCCCTAGAGTCCTGCAGGAGCGTAAAAATAAGCTCATCCTACGGGGCTTATTAAAGCCTGAGTGTCCTCCGACTCTATCTTCGGGGAAACCCTCGAAGCCTTCCAGATCTTCGGCTTCGGTCTCTGAGTCGTCATCTGGGGCTCCGAAGGCTGTTCGAAACATCTGCTCCGGCCGGAGCCGATGATTCTCGGGCTCATGTCCCTATTTCCTTGGCTCTGGCCGGAGCCGAGGAAGACATTGCTGAGTCGGCTCCGATAAAATTGTCAGATCCGACCTCCAGGAAAAGGTCCCGATCTCCATCTATCGGCTCCGTTAATTTGGCACCAGCATCACCATTGCTGTCTGAACGGAGCCATATATCTCACTCCTCTAGGTCGTAGAGACTATCAGACCATGACCTTCAGAGAGTAGTGAGTCGACTTCTTAAGTCCGAGGCACTAGCCCAGATGCTTTAAAGTCCGACTCAACAGTCGAGGACTATTACCATTACTCAGAATGTTCCTCCTCTGACTCCTTTGAGTTCGGAGCCGGGGCGGCTCGGACCCGAGACTGTGGTGGCGTTGGAACTGATACCGTTGTCTTCGGTGCCGTCGTCTGCTCCAATATCTTCCTTGGAAGAATCTCGGCACCGGACTTCCCTCGTCGGCTCCGAGGGGGCGAGTGGCATCGGACCCTTGTCCGACCCCGCTCTCCCTCTCGGGGCTTCGGCGCTGGTGAGTTCGGCTCTGACATTGGCCTCGGAGCCATCACTGTCGGTGCCGAGGGAGGTTTTCAGCTTTTCAGAGCGGAGACCTCTGGCTCTGCCTGACAGGGGTGCCTTCGAGGTCATGAGGAGCGTGTTAGAGCCTGGTTCAACTCCACAGTCTGCTCCGTCCGCCCCTCCCTCCACGGTGCCTCCGGTGAATTCTGCTCACTCTCTCATCCCAGACCGTAGAGAGCCAGCTCCTCAAGTATCCCCAGTGGGAATCTCCTCCTCTTCCGAGGCTTCTCCTGACCCGGCAGGAGGGCCCCCGAGAAAGAGGCAGTGCAAGAGGAAGCACATTGACTCCCCTGAGTCAGTCACATCTGACACTGATTAGAGGATTCTGAAGGTTCCCCTCGTTCCCCCTCTGAAGATGTCTCCTTTGCAGACATCCTCGAAATCTTAAAACAGAGGGGGAATTGGCCAGCCCTCAACCCTTCAGAGGATGAATCTGTGTATCTTGAGGCGTTCGGCTCTTGCCCTTCCACCTCCTGGGTGTCCCCTCCCTTTGACCCCCTTATGCAAGTGGTGGCAAAGAAGGCCTGGGCGGCTCCTGATTCAGTGGAACCCACCCCCAGGAGACCATCAAAATTTATCACTGCCCCCAAGGACAAGGAATTTTTAACCAAAGGCGTCTCTGTTGATGCTATGGTGGTGGCTGCGGCCACCAAGAAGGAGTTAGCTGATCCTTCGGTGCCTGTTCATCCTCCTAACAAGGAGTCTAGGTCGATGGACAGGTATGGGAAGCGGATGTTCTCGTCAGCGACCTTTACTATGCGATCGCTGAATTACCTGTGTCATTTCACTCGTCTTCAGAGGGATTTGCTCAAGGAAGCGGGCGAAATGTTAAAGGACCCAACAGCTGCGGGTTTTCAGGATAGGATGAACTCTCAGCTGGCGACCCTTAATTCTATAACTCCTCCATGCACCTTCTTTCATATGCGGCGGATGGAGCAAGTAGATCGGCAGGTACAGGTGTAGCCTTGCGTCAGCACGCCTGGATGCGGCTATGTAGCTTTGCGGACCCTTTCAAGGCGTCCTTCACTAATTCCCCCTTTGATGGATCATCCCTCTTTGGTCCTCAAGTGTAGGAAACCCTGACTAGGTGTGAGACTGATGGCAAAACTCTCTCTGCCGTCGGAGTCCGTTTTTCCACTCCTTCTAGGCCTTACCCCAAAGGCCAGAAGGGGGGAAAGATGTGGTTCCGCAAACAATCTCGGGGAGATTTGCCTGATGCACAGAGTCGATTCCCCTCTAGAGGCAGAGGGGGGAACAATAATGGTAGACGCCGTCCTAGAGGCAGAGGGGGCCCGCAGAATCAGGGCAGTCTAGAATCCTTTTCCGACAAGCCTTTTCAGCATCCCTGAGGTGTTGCCCGACTGTCCACCTTCGGAGGCAGTTGGGGGAAGATTATTGCTGTA
This sequence comes from Protopterus annectens, assembly GCF_019279795.1. NCBI lineage: Eukaryota > Metazoa > Chordata > Ceratodontiformes > Protopteridae > Protopterus > Protopterus annectens. Next base: position 120,873 of record NW_025048867.1, on the reverse strand, counting down.
CCCAGAAGCCTGGCTATCCCTAACTCAAGACAAGTGGGTACAGTCTATCATTTCCGAAGGCTACAGAATCCCATTTCTTTTCATTCCGAAGCGATCCAAAAAATCTCTTCCAGACATTCCACCCAGTCAGAGGGAGCAAGCAGCATTAGAAATTTCAAAGCTGCTCGCAAAAAGAGCCATTCAGCCAGTTCCACCAGACCAAACAGGATCCGGAATCTACTCCAAATTCTTTTTGGTTCCAAAGAAGACGGGGGACTGGAGACCCATTTTGGATCTCAGCAACTTGAACAAGTTTGTCAAGAAAACAAAGTTCCGGATGGTCACGCTGCAGTGCATTCTACCCCTTTTGGGGCGGGGCAACTGGATGTGCTCGATAAATCTCCAGGATGCGTACTATCCCATCAGAATGAGTCGACGCTCCAGGAGATTCCTCCGCTTCAGGCTGGGAACCAGTCATTTCCAATTCAGAGCCCTGCCCTTTGGTCTCACTATAGCCCCCCCGAGTGTTTACCAAATGCATGGCAGTGGTCACCTCTCATCTGAAGACAAGGATTCCAGGTGTTTCCTTATTTAGACGACTGGCTCCTTACAGCCCCCACCAAGCATCTTTTGCTTCTTGCCAGAGACTACACCTTTCACACATGTCAGACACCTAGGCATTTCAATAAATTACGAAAAGTCTGTCTTGTCGCCTTGTCGTGTTATTACCTTTATAGGCGCAAATCTAGACACAGTCAACATGTCAGCCAGACTCGCAGAGCAGAGAATAGCAGACATACACAGACAGGTCTCTCTTGTCTTCCAGAGCAACAAAGTCAAAGCCAGATTGATCCTGAAGGTCTTGGGGATTATGGCAGCGGCCATCCCTCTTCTACCATTAGCTCGCTTCCATATGAGAATTTTACAATGGATGCTCTTCACACAATGGTCTTTCCAATGACTTCCAATGTCCCATCCTATTCGGATAACTCAATCGTGCAAGAATCATCTCTCTTGGTGGATCACATCTCCCCAGCACCACCTAGGGAGACCTTTCGTCCCTTCCCCTCCGGTTGCTACAGTGACAACGGACGCCTCCCTGATCGGGTGGGGGGGGCATTACCGGGGCAGGACGGTCCAAGGCATGTGGCAACCTTTCGAGTGTCACTTGCACATAAATGTCCTAGAGATGAGAGCAGTGCTTCTAGCGTTGCAAGCCTTACAAGACTCTCTTCCCATGGGAACTATAGCAATTCAGACCGACAATATGCCTGTAGTGTGGTACAGCAACAAACAAGGTGGAACCAGATCTTACCCCCTATGTCGAGAGGCACTCGGACTGTGGCAATGGGCGATTTCTTCTCAGCGGTTTCTGTTAGCAATGCACATTCCCGGGAAGTCCAGTGTGATTGCAGACAAATTGAGCAGAGCTATTCTCATGCCTCACGAGTGGTCTCTGAACAATTCAGTATTGGAGAAAGTTTTTCGAAAGTGGGGCCGGCCTTGCTGCGACCTTTTCGCTACTCCCCAAAACAGCAAGTGCGACGATTTCTTCACCTTCTTTCCCCAACCAAGCCACCCCAGCAGAGACGCTCTAGTACACGATTGGCCCCGGGGACTTCTGTATGCTTTTCCTCCCTTCCCACTGATATCTCGGCTAATACAGAAAGCCATCGCTCAGAAAGCTTCCATGATCCTTATTGCCCCTTACTGGCCTCGACAGGTTTGGTTCCCGTTTCTCCACCGTTATCTGATGGAGCAACCTTGGCATCTGGACCCAGTTCCAGACCTCTTGACCCATCAGTTGGGTCAGTTGCACCACTCCCTCCCTTCTCTGAACCTCACAGCATGGTTCCTCCAATTCCAACTCTAGCCAGGCTTCCTCTGATATCTCGCTCAGAGATATTTTGATAGCCTCTCATAAATCTTCCACTCGGAAGATTTATCATAGCAAGTGGAAACGTTTTTCCTATTGGGCGCAGTCAAAGAATATAGATCCTTTCACAGCTTCCATTCAATCGGTTCTAGATTTTTCTAGCCGAACTTTTCCACTCAGGTTCATCCCCGTCTACCATCAAAGTTCAGTTGGCAGCAATAGCGAACTTTCATGTTGGAGTCTCAGAGTCCTCCATTATGTCTCACAAACTCTGCAAAGCCTTTTTAAAGGGAGTTTTTCTCCTCAAACCACCAATCAGGGATCCTCCTCCTCTATGGGATCTCAACTTGGCTCTGGCGTCCTTAATTCTTCCCCCCCTTTGAACCTGCGGCTTCATGTTCAATAAAGTTACTGTCTTGGAAAACACTCTTTTTTTAGTAGCTATCACTTCAGCTGAGTCTCTGAACTCCATGCTCTGTGTAGTCGACCCCCTTATCTTGTGTTTCATAAGGGTAGGGTGTCCTTGCGTACTAACCCGTCCTTTTTGCCCAAAGTAGCTTCACTGGCAAATTTGAATCAAACCATTTAACTTCCTGTGTTTTTCCCTAATTATTCCAATAGGTCAGAACAAAAGTTACACTGTTTAGATGTTCATCGCCAACTTGGGTACTATTTAGACAGGACCAAACAATTCAGGAAGTCTGATCAACTGTTTGTTTCTTATGCAGAAGGTAGAATGGGCCTTCCAATTTCTAAAGTATCTCTTTCTAGATGGCTTACTTCGTTTGATTACCCTTGTGTATGAGATCAGACATCAACAATTGCCATCCAAACCCAGGGCTCATTCAACTAGAGCTTTAGCCACTTCTATAGCTTTCCAAGATAGACTGCTTATTGATTCGATTTGTTCTGCAGCTATTTGGGCTTCTCCCCATACCTTCATTTCTCATTATAAGTTGGACTTGGCCTCTAGAGACCGAGCCAACTTTGGTTCCACTGTACTCAAGAGTCTGTTCCGATAGGCCACCCGGGAATAGGTGCTAGGGACGTGGTCCCATCCAGCAAGAAATGAAGGCGAGATAGACAACTTAACATTTAGAAGTTATGTACCTACCATAACGTTCCATGTTAGTTGTCTTCTTCTCGCCTTCTTTCTTGCGTCCCACCCTCCTTCCCCCTAGCCTGGACAGACCTAGAGGAGTTTTCTTTTGTTCCTTTTATGGAATTTCCTAGCTGGGCTTAGCTTTCAAACGAGATCTGAGGAGTTACCACCTAGCATTGTGGGACATAGGGGAGCCTCGAGCCGGTGGAACTAGCTCTCGAGCTTTTAGAGTGGCAGAGTCTGCTCCGAACCCATCCAGCAAAAAAGAAGGCGAGAAGACGACAACTAACACGGAACATTATGGTAGGTACATAACTTCTAATTATTGTCAGCCTTCTTAGGCCAGAAGTTTTTTTTTTTTTGAGTGAATAAGAGAGGAGGCCTTTCAATAATCTACTTCGGATCCAACTAAACACATATGGGTCTGCCTTCTTTAACAGTGCTCCAACTCAGTAAAAGTTCTTTTAGCCCACTTTTACAGGGCTTAAAAGTCCACTTGTTTTGATAGTTAATAACAGCAAAACAACGAGCAAATCTGCCACCGAACTCAGAACTTGTCAAAAAATATGTTTAATACCAAAAGTAGATTAAAAACATTCACAGTTTATCAATTTAATCTGTAACTACTGTTTTCTTCTGGTACCAGAGCTGCACTCTTGTTCCTTTGTTTTGGGATTTAAAAAGTGGAGGAACTAGCAGATGAAAGGTAATGTGGCTGTGTATGCCCAGATCATATGGTTATCGAACACTAGCTGAAATAGTTCATGTGTGACAGATGAGTGTGTGGTATCTTAGTGTCACCTGGTAATGTTGTAGAGGCACCTGGTCCATGTAGTTAAAGAACCTACCTTCTTGTCCGGTGTACTGAAGGAATCTGTTACCATTTTCACTTAACTTGCTGACCTAGAGCATAACTCCCTAAAACCAAGATGGAATATTCATCTTCTCTGAAGTGGAGCCAGTAACCTGTGAGTAATGCCTTTAAACATTTGGGATTTGTCTGTCTTTCCAGCATAGGTCTGACAGAATCCAGAAACTGTGTGGTCTGTGACCATGTTAGTTACAAAACTAATTCTTCCTAATTAAGTGCAAAAAGTTAGGTCACCATGTAAATGCCCAGCCAAGAAAGTTGACAGAATTCAAATTTTAAAGGGCAATTTTAAGATTTTAAGGTCTTAAAATTGCCCCTTAAATGAACTCTGAATATAATTGGTGGCACAAATCATTACTGTAACATTTTGGTTGTAAGGATATGGGTCAGCTTAGAAAATAGCAGCTATTGTATACTGAATAGTATGATAGTACATTTTTATTGCACCCAAATGATCCCTGTGAGATCAGACCTCATATTGTGGATATCAACAGGGAATAAAACTGTAAAAGGCCTGCCCAGTTAAAATACATAAGCACAAACTGTTCAAAGTTTTAATATGCAAGCATGAATTAATTAATAAAAGTTAAAATGGATTGTTGTAACCATTGTATTAATATCATATGGGAAAATAAACTCTACAATAAACATGAATTATAAAGTAAATGATGAAACTTCCTGAGTTAAATTTTTTTAGGGAGGTGGTATGGGAGGTTCTGAGTAAGTCTGGGAGGGGTCATCAGTGATGTGTGAGGATTTAAGTGTTGGACGAGAAGAATTCTACATTTCCGATTTTTGTCTGTTTTAGTCTTTGCTAACGTTTCAATATGATCTATAAAGCTTCCAGTGAGTAGACTGATGAGCTGTGGAACCAAACTGCAGATTAAACTGGTCATTGATGCCTCGAATACTTACCTAAAATCTTGGTCATTCTAAATCATTTTGAAATATTTGTGAAACACATTTGATTATGGCTTAGGATCAATTATTTTTCAAACTTTGGAATCCAATGGTCCTAAGTGGTTCTTACAAAAAGATTGGTCTAGGTTGTGACTATTGCCTTCTAGAGATTGTGAGCAGAAATGGGGCCACCTGATATGCTGTGGCATGGTGCTGATCCCCCCCCCCCCCTTTTTTTTTTTTTTTTTTTTTTGTGGTGAGAAGACCCCTCGCATGGAATGGTAGTTTGAGGAACCAAAGCCAAATAAGTATGTCCCATTGCTGATTGGGCATATACAGGTGTCCTGCCTGGTTGGTTGCCTCTATTTAGAAGGATTTTGTAGTTTAGGTAGGTTACTTTTAAGAGCCTCAGCAGGTAGGTATATTTATGTATTTATTCTGAGCTGTGTGGGACTGGTTTGTTTTTTTGTAATGCTGACAATTGGCTGCATATGAGAGCTTTGCCTCCATTAACATTATATGACTACATCTGTCACACACGTTCTCATTTTCTATAAGTAGGAGGTCATTTTCTGTAAACATGAGACAATTGATTCTTATAGAAATGCTGGAAAGTGCCGAATCATGGTTCCAGTTGCTTATGGAAAAAAATAGGTTGGAAAAAGTAAGTAAAAAAAAAAAAAGCCTAAAAGGGAGTGCCTCTGTCATGATACTTTAGCAATTAATGACAACCAAGGAAAGTGGAGAAGGAAAGTTTTATGGTCAAATTAACATAAGGGGGCAGACATCAAGAGAGAGAGACTGGTTTAAGAACATAAGGAGCAACACTGAGGCTGAGTATGTTTTGTTTTTTCAGCCTCGTGTTGGATAGCCTGGGACTGACACGAGCAGAAGCTAAAGATTTAACTAAAGTTCTTGGCCTCTGAGACCCAAATCAGTTAACTAAAACCCCTACCCATGCTTGGAAGCAATCAGAACTGATGTAACTCAATCTGGTTGTCTGTTTTCCTCAAAGGTCAACCAGGTTTTAATGTCAAAAGTCAGATCACTTAAAAGGCAAAAGCAGTGCAACCATTAACTGGAATTACTGAATAAAGGCTTACAAAGTGTACTGCCCTTTATCATAGGTAAGTACTAGGCTAGCTGCCCTTGAGGGCAATTTTAAGCTAGCCAATTTCCCTTTTCTTGCTCAAAATAACCTATCCCATTTGGTTATAGATTGACCTTGCCTAGTCCATGGTCAGTTATATACTACCCCTAACGAGAATAACTGGGATCATACCATAGATTATTCAAGGGGATCTGTGCATGGCATAAAGCATTTAGAAGCCGCCTGTATCCTTTAGTAATACAGGAGGCAGTCCTGGGGTAAATTTGTTTCCCATCTGTAGATCAGTATGTATGTTTACCTTTAAGAAGCTTTCAGTGGACTTGCACATGTATATAACTAGTGAACACGTGTGAGCCTGACTGCCATTTTGTAGTCAGCTGTTGAGCTGTAAGCATGCATGTCTGTGCAGTCTGTCATTTAATCAGTCTGTTTATATTTTATACTGATGCTACCGTGTAATAAAACGTATAAATGAACAACTCAGCCAATTTGTTTTCATTTGTAAACCAAGACGAGCGACACCATCCATAGATCTAAGTTGCACTTTAGTATGGACTGGGATGAACTTTGTTTTGTGTGTTTTTATTTTATCCTCTCCTTACCAACCTGCAAGCAACTCTCAAAGCTAAACTAGCATCTGTTACAATAAAATCGCCAAATTTGCTACCAGATCAAAATATTTATCCCACCACTGTGACTCCTTACACTCTTTGAACTGGCTAGAGCTCCCTAACTATCTTACCTTTGTCCAAATCGCCACTGCCCACAAGCTTATTTTCAATCCTTCTCAATGCCCCTCACTGTCCTCCGTCTTCACTGTTCATCTTCCTCATTGAACCCTCCGATCTAATAACCAAAATCTCCTTACTCCATCACCCACCCCGGGCAACTTCTGTCCTCCTCCCTCGCACGTAAATGGAACTTGCTTCCTCCCCACATCCGTATTACACAGAATCTGTCCTCCTTTAAGGCATTGCTCCATTCCCATCTCACCTCTACCTGAGAATGCCCCTGCTCTCACCCATCCTAATCTCTTCCTCCTACTACACCTTCTCATACTGCCTTCTCTATTTGTTATATAATCTGCCTCTTGTACTTTATATGAAGTACACTCCCCTCATTAGGGTCTACACTACTGATCTAACAATCACCTTTATTGAATCGTATGTTTTGACTACTGCATTTTTTTTTCCAAGTTTCTGTACTACTGATGTAACAATGACTTTTATTGTATCATATTTTGACTACTGCATATCTGCTTATTTGCTTCATGCATTAATCTCTTGTACATCTCCTTTTTTGTATATACAACCGAACTATTACTGTATTGATTTTTTATTACTATTTCTTGTTGATTGTTGCTCATATTCAGTGTGGAGCTTTTCTCCGTGGGCCTCCATTGAAAAAGGGCTCATCTTGGCCCAGTGGACTTTCCCGGTTAACAAACTGCAAATAAATAAAATAAGCTATGTAGATGGGGATTCTGAGAGCCAAAGCATCAGTGCTAGGTCCTGGGGCTTGGAGCCTACTCCGAAGCTTCCAGAGCCATCTCTTTCCCTTGGATCCTTTGGTAATAGATAGCTTTGGTCCAACTCCCTCCTTGTGTGGAGTGCTGATAGGGTAGCAGGAGCCAACAACCTAAGAGATGTCTGTTTCGGGATCTGTCAACTTCTGTGTGTCTTAGTCATTCCATTTTCGAGGTGGTGGAGAGGGTGTTCAGTGCCTAGAGAACAGACATCCCTGCCTCCCTCGGATCAGATAACTCTACCTCATAGTGTTCTGTGTGTTGAGGCTCGATGGTCTTTTCCACTGGGAAAGCCAGCCCGAGCAAGCCTACAGCCAGCCCATCAGGGCATTATCTCTTCCGATACTTCCCCAAAACACCCCACTGAGGAAGTCCATTGCAAGAGACTGCAAAAGGAAAAACTTAAATTCCCTGCTGGAGTTTTTCACAGAGGACACTAATTTGATGACGGAGACCCCCCTACCATAAACAAACTCCTTCCAACTCCTATAAACAAAAGTCCTTCTATAGTTATGTAAAGAATCTCCACAGCAATACCCAGATTTGCTCTGAGCTACTGCACAATGGCACGCCCTATACCGAGCCAACGGATATTGCCAATATACTGGCCGACAGATTCAGTGCCAACTTTCCCCCTAAGAGACCAGTCACAATACCAGTAGATGGCCAGGCACCCAGTATTACTGCTGCACAGGTCTGCACAGCACTGTCCCAAGGCCAAGAATACAGCTTCTATGGGACCTGACAGTATCCTTAGCTGTGTTCTACATGAACTACAGAGTGAACTGGCACCTCACCTGTGTGCCCTGTTCAGTCACAGCCTCACATCAGAATTTGTCCCTACCGAATGGTGCACTGGTACAGTCATCCCTCTCCACAAAGGAGGAGCGACTACAGATCTTGGGAAATATCGCCCCATTAATCTGACAAGTCTGATATGCAAAGCTATGGAACGCATCATAATGGACCTAATGAACAAGGATATAGGGAATCTCCAAACTCTGGATCACACACAGTTTGGTTTTGTGAATGGTAGATCATGCTTGCTCAACTTGGTCAACTTCTTTGAGTCAGTCACCTAGAGCTGTGGATGAAGGCAAGGTGGTTCATACAGCCTACCTTGATCTGGCCAAGGCCTTTGATACCATCAACCACTCCGGAATCCTAGAAAAACTCACTAAGCTAGGCATCGACCCCTATATCATTAGGTGGGTTGCAAACTGGCTCACAGGTAGAACCCACAGTGTGAAAGTAGCTGACTCCAAGTCAGACTGCCAACCAGTCACGAGTGGAGTTCCACTGGGTTCAGTCCTGGGTCCTCTCCTGTTTGGTATTTACTTCTCAGAAGTCCAGGCTGACACGAAGGGACTCTGGCTGACAAAGTTCGCAGACAATTGCAAGTTGGGAGCTAGGTTGACAGCAACCTCTCTGCTGACCACCACATTACCACTGTGGTCAGAAAGTCCTTCTATGTGACACATTTCATTACTAATAGTTTTGCATCCAGGAAGAAAGAGGTCATTGTCTCCCTCTACTCTTCCCTCATTAGGCCAATCATTGAGTACAATGCCCCATTTGGCATGTACCTCACTAAACACCTTTAACAACTGGAGAGGCCGCAGACGTACATCACAAAGAAGATCCTAGGCCTTAAACATTCCTCTTATATGGACATACTAAACAAATTCCAACTGTTCTCTCTCATGTCACCTACTTGGAGGTGATCTCTGCTTGACTTACAAAACCATGTCTGACCCAGCTCTGTTAGAAATGCTACATCTAAAGAAATCCCAGTCCCTCTGTACCACATGCTCCAGAGACCTCAACCTCATTACCACAATCAACAAAACCTGCTGGAGGGACAGGTTCATAACCCAGAGACTGCCCATGTTATGGAATAGACTTTCCATACATGTCAAGCAGAGCACCTCACTGGTCATCTTCCGGAGAAATTTTGATGAGTGGATGGGAAATAGAAAATTCACCCCAGGGATCACTCCACTGGCTTTACTCGACAGAGGCACTGGGAACTAAGGTTGGGTGGCATGATGCTAGGGTAATCCTATGGGCTAGGCTTATAAAGGCTCAGGGGCCATTAGACTAATACACACCTATGAACCTAAGAGAGGCATCCCCCACATCACCACCTGGTGACATCTCCTTTGGAGACATCCTGGAGCTCCTGAAACAGAGGTGGTTGGCATTCTGATGCCCCATCACAAGAGGAATTGGTGTTTCTGGAGGCTTTCAGGTCTGGCCCATCTACTTCAAGGTAAGCGCCCAGCCGATGAGCTTGTTGACCCCGTCTCTTGGTGGGTGTGGAAGGAGCTGTACTCAGTTGAGCCAGTTCCTAAGAGACTGGATAAAATTCTTGCCCCTCCTAAAGACCATGCGCATTGGAGTAAGGGAGTCCCTGTTGATGCCACGCTTGTTGCTGCAGCTACAAGAAAGGAAGTAGCAGGGCAGAGTTCCTCTCTTCTATCCTCCTAACAGGGAGTCTAGGGCATTGGACAGATTTGGGAAGCGTGTTTATGCTTCAGTGACCTTTACACTTAGGTGACTAATTATTTGGCACACTTTAGAAGACTGCAAAACGATTTGTTCAAGGAGCTTACAAAGTCTTTCTGGGTATATGCCTTCCAAGGATGGGCCAAAATCTCCTCGCAGATAGCCACCCTGCAATCCATCTCTAATTCATCCATGAAGTTGATTTCTCATGCTGTGGAAGGTACTTCATGGGTGATCTTTTTAGGTATAGCCATTAGGAGACATGTCTGGATGCGCTTATTTGACTTTGTGGAACCATTTAAGTCTTTTGTCAATATGCCCTTTGATAGATCTTCTCATTTTGTTCCCAAGGTTAAGGACACACTCTCCAGGTGTGAACAGAAGAGAAAGACACTGTCTGCCATGGGTGTACTTATTTTTACACCTCAAAGATCCTTTTCTATGAACCAACAAGGTGGTAGAAAGATGTGGTTTAAAAAATCCCAGAGTCTTTCCAGGAGTTGTGTGGAAATAGTTCTCTCAGGGGCAGAGGGGGGAACTCAAATCTAAGACGTCACCCTCATGGCAGAGGAGGTCCTCAGACACAGGGATCTGGAGATTATTTTTCAGATAGGTCCTATCAGTGCTTCTGAAAAGAGGCCCAACTGTCCCTCTCTGGAGGCAGTCGGGGGGGGGGGTGATTTATCCCTGCACCAGAGAGCCTGACTAGCTATCACAAAGGATTCATGGGTGCAGAGGATTATATCCAGAGGTTATACCATACCATCTCCTTACCCCCAAGCAGTTCTGAAGTGTTGCCATCTATCTCGATTTAATGCCACACTCCTTCCTTCTTCAACCCTCATGGCTGACTCGCAGATCTTCTTTCACACAGTCCATCCATCTCTTTTGCTGGATGTCCTCGTTTCCTCTTACCTTCTTCCTGTCTGTCCCAAATCATCATCAACAGATTGTCCTTTGCTTTTCTGCACGTGTCCAAACCATGTTCTCTGTTCTCTTTGATCTTTTCTGCAATTGGAGCTACTTTGGCTTCTGCTCCTATGTCCTCAGTTCTTTGTCAGTCCCACAGAATGCATCCTACCAGCTTTCTCAGGCACTTTATTTCCATCGCCTCTAGCTTCATCTGCTCTGCCTTTATTGCTCAGGTTTCTGTGCCATACAGTAGTACTGGTCACACCACCATCTTGTACACCTTACTTTTCAGCTTCTTTGGCATTCTGTCATAGACCACACCTGACGCACACTGCCAGTTGGCTGCAGCCCCTCTGATTTGAGCTTCCTCATTGAAATTTTCCTGGATCTCTCCTGGCTCTGTGCTATATATCGACAGTATCTGACATCATAGGTCATTTACAATACCCCTGTTTACCTCAGCAGAGCAAATTGTCAGTGTAAATCTCCTTCTGTCTTCTTCCCATGTGCCCCTACTGCCACTTCAGTTGTCTCTATTCACCCCTGGTAATGTTTCCTCCCAGCAAAATTCCTACTCATTCTCACTGCTTTCTACTTCGACCTCAACCTCACTACACCTTTCTCTGTATCGGCTAGCAAATGTACAATAACACTCACTTATTCCTCACTACCTCGCTGCTTTCTAGTGTTATGGTAGTAAAAATATGAGAGAGGAGATGAATGTAAAATTGTAAATTGCAAATGTATGCCAATTTGTAATGCATTTGTATGTATTGACTCTTACTGATAACAGATTTTCTCTACTAGAACTGCCCTTTCAGTTATTGTGTGCCCATATTGTAACTTTAAGCTGTACATGTTTCTGTATTGCATAAGGCTTCCTTTTTTTGTAACTGGAACATTTGCCCTCGGGCCTCTGTTAAAAAGAGGGGTTACCACAGCTTAGTTGGACTAATGATCAGCAAAGCAATAAGTAAGTAAAAATAGGATTGTTGATGTGCAGCATTGCTTTATCAGAGGGGATTGCCATGCATCTAACTTATCTGGCCATTCTCTTGGAGTGGTCCAGGTAAGCATTTACTGTGGGCATCATTGACCCATAAACCCTACAACTGCAGTACTGTATGCAGGGACATAAATATGTTGCCCTTTTCTGTCCTGTAAAGACCCAGGTGTGCTTGGATATCTGAATCTAATGTGGATCTAATTTTTAAAAGAGCAAGCAGACCAAGGCAAAAATGCATTCCTGCACCTGACGGTTCCCAGACCAATGTCTTGATGAAGCCTGATGGTGCTGTGGGCAAGCAAGAAGGGTCATCCCTCTTTTGCTGCCATCAGGAGCTACTCTTTTTGGTATAATTAAGTAGTTCAAAAATAATATAGCAGGGCAAAGATCCCGCAGGGCCTAATGAACAAAGTACGCTATGAGTGGTATGTGATGGTGGTGTAGTTTTGTGATATCTTGGAACTTTGTTGGATATCTTGGGGTTTTGTGTTATCAACTGCAACGGTTAACGTCTTACAGCAAAAGGTTCTCAGGTTCGATTCTCGGCTGGGGTGACTTTTGTACGGAGTTTGCATATTCTCCCTGCATTCGCATGGGTTTCCTCCGGGTACTCCAGTTTCCTTCCACATTTTAAAGATATGCATCTGCAGAGTTTCTCCCCAGGCCTCCGCTGAAAATAGGCTCTGTTCTAGTCAGACTTTCCCAGTCAACAAATGTTAAATAAATCTGCACTGCTTTCTGGCATTTGAGATGTCAAGAAGGTGCCAATACACCCTGTTTCTCTGCCTTCAGCCAGCCCTATTTGACACATTGTTCTGGAAGAGTTGCTCTTCAAATCCTTCACCTTACTTTTGAGACGATAAAGCTGCTTCTGATTGTTTTTGGAGGTTTTGGACAATGTGTTGGATCCATGCTACATGGATAGTCCGAACAGTACTGTGAATGCAACTTTAGTTATGCATATGTCCAGACATGCAGATTGCATTCTCCTCCTTGATCTCAGCAGTGTCTTGGAGTTTATCGGTCAGTTCAATTTATCAAGTCTGGAACTTCTGGAATTTGGAAAAGGCTGCCTTGCTGTCCATTTTCTTCATGGTCATTGTGGATTTTGAATACTTTCTTCCCACTAGATTTCCACAAATAATAGGGGTCTCTAGTATATTAGGTTGTCAGATTGTTTTATTCCGCTAGTTAGCTGTTCTCCTGGTGGCTAGGAATGGAAATTAGTTCATTCCTGATGCCATTTGGAGCTTTGTTTAAAAGTCTTGCACTGCGATTGCTGGTTCTGTCCCCAGTCTGACTTCACTAACTTTGAATACTGGGTAACCGTCAATTAACTTATCCTCAGTGCTAGTAAAACCAAACTGATGCTGTTAAGTGGAAAAAAAATCCAAGTTCAAAATTTCTGCCTTTTTATTGTACATAAGTCTCTTACTCATGAAATTAGCAAGAAAATGAGCAATACATTAGGACTGCTGTGTAGAACTTTTTTGTGCAACTGTAAGACCCCTTGCTCCGTACTGTGTACAAGATCCCTCAACTCTCTTGAGACTATATTACTATATTTCCTCCTTCAGTTCTGTGGTCTGAGATCATTGAAGCATATGAAACAATATCACACCAACATTTTCTCTGTTGGTGCACTGCAATCCCCATTGGCATTCTTGTCCATTCTTTAATGCCATTTGCCCACCTTTATTTATATCACCCTCTTAATCATTATTCTGTCACCTTGCCTTGTAAAATCCGATCTGATTTTGTCCGTTTTCATTCTGTCCTCGACTGTTGAGTCTGGATCCGATCCCTCTAATCCGACTTGGCCGGTGTATAAGCTCGTGGCAACCTTGAACTCTCGAGCTTCTCCCTTATCCAGAATGCACCACCCCCATTACCTCAGCTTTTGTTTTCTGCTTCCAGCAAAAAAAGTGGTCCATTGTTTTCTCTGTCTTGGGTGATAAGTACATTTCAAAACTTACAAGTATTTGTCTTTAAACTACTTTAGTTAAGTTTCCTGCTTAGGCTTTCTCCCTTAACTTTCAACAATCTGTTTTCTTTCTTTGTTACCATTTGCAGTATTTCTAGTTACTATTGTTAGTAACTCTTTCCCTCTTTTCTCTGATTATCATAGACTTTAGTACCATTGTTGGTACTTTTTCCCGTCCTTACTTTTCTTTTCTGTCTTTCTGAAAGAGAAAGAGAGACTTTTTAATTGCTGCTGTTATTGTGGTTGTGACTGTGCTTGGCCTTTCATTTTGCTGATGGCTGCAAAGGAAAAGAGCCCATCTAGGTTAGTGTGGGAAGTGAGGAAGATCCTGATGTCTGATTCGCACTCCTTGTGTGATTTTGTTTAGGTCCTGTCCACCTCCAGGAGAATTGTGCAGTTTGTCACACCTTTAATCTTAAAGCATTGATTGACTGTAGGAACAAGCTTACTTTAAGGGTCTTTTGCCTTCTTCCTTTGACGCGGCTATATCTGGACCTTCCAAAGAGAAACTGAAAAAGTCAACATTTACTTCTCTATGCACCTCATCTGTATCCTTCGAGGTCCTCTGAAACATCACTGTTAACTTCTTTGGATCCCATAGTTTTTCCATTATTTTTGCCAAGGGGGATAGTAGAGCTATAGGACGATAGGTAGAATATTCATTAGAGTTCCCTCCTTTGTGTATGGGGATAATGTGAGAGATTTTCCAGATTGATGGAATTGTTCCCTCATTTATGGTTCTGTTTGAGGGTGGCTATTGGATAGGCAACAGCTCTAGCTACTTTCTGCAGGTATTCTGCAGGTAGCTGGTCAGCTGATGGGGTGCAAGGTTTTAGTTTGTGGATGTTAGTGGTTCCCAGGGCTAAACGGTTGTTGAGTAGGATTTCGTCAGAGAGAGAATTATCCGATTCCTTCTTGACCACTTTCTGCCTCATCAGTTCGATTCTTCACATCTTACAAAAGCATGTCCTAAGCAGAAATCTATCGTAATGGGAGATGTGCCATTCTCTTCGGTACTGCTTGTGGATAGGGGCAGCCTGACATCCCCTATATTTTCTTCCCTGGTGGCTGCAGAGCCAACTGGGCCCAAGGTCTGTAACTTTGGGGCCAACCACACTCTATGGCTTGGCTCTGGAGACATCCCATCTGAATTACACTACTCCATGCCTTTCAGAGCCAGGGCCATTTTAGGGAATGATGGCTTAAATATGGGTCTTCAGCACCTTCATCATAGCTGTCTCTTACAGCACGTTGTCTGTGACAGGAACTTTGGCCTTTGAGTCTTTTGCACCAGTCCTCTACTCAAAACTGTCCGACTTTTGATTTGGGGATTCCCTCTTGTTACCCCTATTTCTTCCCTGGGAGGAGTATATCCTCTTATTGAGAATGGGTTCTTTGGATATAAAATATGTGATGAGGATTTGGCAGTGGGTGATGTCTTTGCATCATTTTCTAGTTGCAAGACATATTCCCAGGTCTCCCAATTGCCCCGCAGACAGGTGAAGCATGTGAATCCTAATGCCTCATGAGTGATCTCTGTCCAGCTGTGGCACAGAATTTCAACCACAAGGGCCAGCCTTGCTGCGATCAGTTTACTTCCCCATCCATCACCAAGAGCAGCAAGTTCTCCTCCATGATCCTTACAGAGGGACTGATTGTAACAGACGCAGTGCCTGAAAAGTGGCGGCCTGGGCAACTGTATGCTTATTCTCCTTTACCTGTGATTCCCAGGTTTTTACAGAAAGTGCTCCAAAGAAAGGCATCCATGATGCTCATTGCAGTCATCTGGAGCAGGGGACTTGGGATTCTGACCCATAAGTCGGATTGAATGAATAGGAGCTGGTAGTTACCATAAAACTGGATGCTTTTATAAATGCTATTCAGTATGTGCTGCGGTGGTGGTGCTGCGGTAGCGTTGTCGCCTCACAGTAAGACCTTGTCCTGTTCGATTCTCAGCTAGAGCGTCTTCTGTGCGGAAACGTGCGTGAATGGGCGTACCTTCGTTGAAGGTTGTGCGTCAGGGCTGGCAACCTGGTACGTAAAAATCTACTGCTGATCATTAGCGGACTGGAGTTCTGCTGTGGCAACCCCTAACTGGGAAAAGCCGAAAGATGCAACAACCACCATACTCTGCCTTTGGTTCCTTTTCTTTGTTGCCAAACTTGATCTGAGGTAATCTCACACACTAGGGCATAATGGGGGAAAGGGTTCTTAAAGGGGCTTGGTGCTAGAGCAGTAGTTTTTTTCTGGGTTGGATCTTGCAAGCAGCTAGATGACCCATAATCCATACTGGAAGGATGTAATTGAAAAGACCCAGCATTATGGTAAGTACATAACCACTGTTTCGATAAAGTTGTACATAGTCTTGTACAGATTACTTTGTTGCAGTCTGTGTCTGTTCTATGTTGACACCTGAGTATTTAAAACTACACACTGTGTTCAATGGCAATATATATTGAAAGTTTCAAGAACTATTTGAACAGATGGAGTTTAGGAAAGATATCGACACTAGTGATCCTAGAGAAGGGAAGAATTCAACCTCTCTTTGATATTATTGATTAAAGTCTTTGACTCTAGGTCAGCGTGTGTTGTGTAAAGTTTTAAAGCATGTGGGTGTTAACAGATACTGTATATACAGTTTTTTAACAAGGGTAGATCCTTTCGGAACCTTACATGCAAAAAATGTTCAGCATGGATGCTTAATTTTACTTGTTTCAACTTGTATAGTGAGGCAGTCATGCAAAATTCTGTAGATGAATTGGATATGGTTGATTTTCAAATGGTAGAAATATTTAATAATTTATGCTGTGCAGAGAATATTGTTGTTGGAGTAATCACCAGAGGAGTTACAACGGCTAGTAGATTGAAGTCTCGAGAGACTATTGCCTTGAAATAAATACTGAGGAAATAAAAGCCATGGGAGTAGCGTGACAAATTAAATCATTATATAGTGTCATGGGACAGGTCTTGAGCAAGTAAGAAGAGAACATTTTGGAGGCATTTCAAAGGAGAGCAACAAAAGTAATGTACCAGGAGACATTATTCTTTAAAAAAAAGAAATGCAAAGCAGTTCAAAAATTACAGGACAGTACAGAAAACAGGGAATGGAGGAAGAGAAAACGAGAGCAGATGGGGATTTAGCAGGTGCAAGGAAAGGACAGTAAATAGATGGCATTATCAGTAAGCCAGACGGGCTGGAGGGGGAATGGAGTTAGAGTGGTGATTATAGTGGGACCAGGAGTTTGTCCAGGAAGATGGATGAGCTGGAAGCGCTAATAATGAAGATTTGGTGGCATGGCTGGGATTACATTACTATAGGCCATCAGTAATATAGGACATGGTGGTGTAAAGTTTCAGAGCCTTCTGGAAATGTCAGGTGGACAATGATTGTGTAATGGTGGGCAGTGTATTTAAGGGGTATAGGAGGAGGGAGGGCCGTGAAAAGAAGGGGAGCTGGAGCAAGGAGAACTTAACTGACAGGGTGGCACAAAGCAGGAGAGAAGGCCAGTGAACCAAGCTTGTTTACTAGCAATAAACTGTTTAAGTAGAGCGAAAAAAGGAAGGTATGAATAGGGAGGAAAAGTCTT
Source organism: Protopterus annectens (assembly GCF_019279795.1). Taxonomy (NCBI): domain Eukaryota; kingdom Metazoa; phylum Chordata; order Ceratodontiformes; family Protopteridae; genus Protopterus; species Protopterus annectens. Next base: position 103,512 of record NW_025048867.1, on the reverse strand, counting down.
ACTTGGGAGTAATTTTTAGTTTGCCAGAATAAGAAAAAATACTGTCCGATATATTTGGCATTAAGGGTTCTAACCAAAAGGTGTTGGGTGGAACTAAGAAAGGAAGAACCATTTATCTCATATTCATGTCTGGAGGGAAGAAGTGAATATAATGGAAGTCGGGATGTATATTTGACTGTAATGAGCATGCTAAAGTATAACAATATATGGTTCACTCTGGCCATAGAGAAAGAGTCCGAGAAAGACAGGAGGCCATGATCTGGGATTTTAGGGGAGCTGATTATGTCTGAATAAGCGAGAGCGTGAAAGAGCTAGGGGCAAACAAAGAAGGCAATTTGGAGACATTTTTCTAAAAATTCAAAAAGACTGCCATTGCAAAAAGAAAACTTATCTAGTTTATTTGGGAAGTGAGATCATCCATAAAAAAAAAGAGTAGAAAGGAGAAAGTCGGACAAGAGAGATAAGGAAAGAATGGTTGGGAAGCTTGTGTGGATACTTGAAACAGATCATCAGGATTCATTTAAATGTCAAAAAATAAACTGACAAGAAAAACGTTAGGAAAACGATAAAACATTAGACAAACATTTTTTTTTCCATTTCAACTAAGAAAGGAAATGTACTAGGATATAGTAACAACTAAAAGGATTCCTAAAACTTTTAGCTGTCTATCATAGCATTTATTTAGAAAACCAGACGGTGAAGGCCTCTGCATCTTTAGTCCGTCACCCCTCAGTAACTGCAAAAGAAGTCAAAGCCTCCTGAAATTTCTTTTGTCCAGCTCTACCACGTTATCTTTTGTGAGGTTTGAGCCCTTAGACCATCTTATTTCAGTTGATGATCCTGCTGTTGTGATGTTGATGGAGGTTGATAAGGCGCAGCATGTAGGCATGCCCAGCATAATCGCTTTAGATGGCTGGTTCAGCCATAAAGGGAGAATCCCAACTTCTCTCTGAGGGGCCTAAGAAAATCAAATTCTTGTCCAAGATGAAGTTCCTGGTACCCTTATTGAGTTATGTCAGGGAGTCAGTTCTTCCAGATTCATCTACGCTGGTGTTCCCAAGAAGAAGCAGAACACTAAACATACTTCTCCTCCTACTCCTAGGGACCCACAAAAAAAGACTGGTATGACTTCTCCCAAGGGCTTTTTTAAGGAAATGATGTCTCTTAAAATTCATTCCCTCCAGTACAGCTCTTTTGAGTGTGGACCTTTAACTCCCAGTGGGTGTGGCTTGAGCCTTTAAAAAATGAAGTTATCACCCTACACTTCTAACAAATACTCATTGACAGATGTCAAATATCACTACAGTTCTGTTTTCCATCATGTATGCTTCAAGATGAAATATTCTGACACCTTGTATGTAGCACGGTTCTGGTATTAATGCAAACATGAACAAGTAATATTTGACACCTAGAGGCGCAGTAGGAGGTAACTACAGAAACACCTGGAGGAGCGCTCAACTGTAATGAGTTTAAGCCACTCCACTTCATTTCCTGCAATGGCATCCTCTTCAGAAAGAGTCCCTAATTGTTTTATGTGGAGAGGAAGAATGTGAATCAGAGGTGGGGTATGTTTTATTTCTTGCAGAAATTCTAAGTTTTATTTTCCCTTCTAGGTCCCCAGACACGTCTTCACTGTTGCAAACCAAATTCCAGTCTCCACCTATGAGCAGTATTCCTTGCTGAAAGCTGATTATTTCTCCTAGAATTTTTTTAACCTCCATTATAGCAGTTTTAGGTGGGATGTAAATGTATGCCAGTGTAATCCTCCTCCCTAGCCAGTAGCCCCTTAATAATGGAAGATGCATAATACTAATTTTTTTCTCCTCTTCCACAATTGGAGCTTCTCTTGCAAGTAATACAAGTTGTCCTCTTTTCCTTTTCCCCAGATATTCCGCTGAATAACCATCCTGAAAACCTTTCTTTATCATATTCACGTTTAGTTTTTTCCAGGTATCTCTATTGTAGCATAGCTGTTTGCATTCTACATTTTTAATATAGTTCCCTCCTCTTTCTTTTTTATATTCTGTAAAACCATTTGGATTGAAAGACATTACAGAAAGCATCATTTTCTTATAAAGTTATTACCACCTTTTATGTGTAACTGCTTTTTTGTTAAATGTCTAGCTCCAACTTTTTGTTTTTACATCACCTTTGATGTCCAGGAACACTCCAAATCATCACAGACAGTGCAACTGTAATGTGATACATAACAGCAACAAGCAGGAAGGGTCAATCCTTATCCCTGCTGACTTGCCATGACAGCCTCGGAGAGTGGCAGAATTAAGAGGTTGTGCTAATAGCAGTTTGTTCCCTCTAAGATGAATACAGTGGCAGATGTTCTTCATACCACATTGCTGCAGTCCTAACACTTGGGTAGTCCGCTGTCCCAGTCGGCCCGAATACCAAGTCAAGGCGCATTAGTCTGACGACAGGGTACAAATGCGCATGACCGACGTCATTTCCTCAGTCTTTTTTGCCGCATGGTCCGATGCAGAAGCAGTTTTGCAAGTGCAGGTTGGCGTTCTGAGATTTTCCGAAGTCGGAGTTTCAGACCGAATCCAAGATGGCTAAGTACCCCGTTGGGGAATATTTTGTTTTTTTCTTGCCTCAGTATTTTACCGGATGTCAGAAAAAGTGAATAACTGTATTTCTTGTGGGAAACAGATACCTCATAGGGATTACCATACCTTGTGTATACCTTGCTTAGGGCCTGACGTTGTTGGCTGTCGCTCTTGTGCTAGATTTAATAGCACTATAAAGAGAAGATTAGATTGTGCCAGGTTAGTTTTGGGAAGCGGTGTAATTATAAAATGCCGGGATGCTCCAAAAAGCGCAAGGACAAAACAGCAAAGCCTAGGCTGGAAGAACGGACGTCGGTTCTTTAGAGGGCTCGGTGGAGCCAGGGGTTCAACCAGAAATTTCTTTGGAATCCCAGGAGACTTTGCACTTATTATTGCAAGATGTGACCTCTCAGGAGATAGGCCAGGCGGAAGGAGCTTCTCAGGTAGCTGTTCTTCGCTCCCTTCCTAAGGTAGTTAGGCCCTCCTGCTGTTTCCAAGGCTTCTCCCAGGGCAGGCCAGGTTTTGTTTCAGGTGTTCCCTAGTTCTTCAGGGTCTGTACCTAAGAAGCATATGCTTAAGATGGCAGAAGATTTGATTACAATGATTAGAGGTTCTATGCCCCTCCTGATAAGAGGCCTAGGGTGGAACCTGAGCTTGGGAGTTTTGAGCAGTGTTCGGATGCTTCTGAGTCTTGGCTGAAGACTTGCAGGAGTATTCCTACTCTGATTCTGATGTAGATGATTCTACTCCTTCTGCTTCTCCCCTGAGGATTTTTCATTTTCAGAGACTCTTCATTCCATGAGGGAGCATTTTAAATGGGAAGGTCAGGATTTCTCTGATTCCAGGAAAAGGCTTAGGGAATTTTTGTTTCTTCCCCAGCATAGGCCTTTAGCTATACCTCCTGTTCTAGATGTGGTGGAGGATGTTTTTGCAGAGGCTTCTCTGAACCCTGACTCTTTGCCTCCTGCTCCAGTTAAACCGGATAGATATTATAGGGTGCCTGAAGCTCATAAGTATCTTTTTAAGAGTCCTAGGGCAGACCCAGAAACTGTTTCACAGGGGCCTAAGTTGTTAAAAATCCTGTTCCTCCAGATAGAGGCAAGGGCTTTGGATAGATGGGGAAAGAAAGTGTATACTTCTTCCACTTTGGCCATGAGAGCTTTAAATTGCCAGTTTCACATGTTGAAATACCAAAATTATCTCCTTTCACAATTAAAGTCTAAGGTAGATGCTTTGGCGGAAGGTATTGAGTGTAAAGAGTTGCAGGATTTAGTTCATGTTTCTGAACAGGTGGGTAAGCATTCTTTGCAATGTGGTTTTGATGCTGTGCAGGCCTCTTTGGCTGCCACGCCTGGTTGAGGGATCAGAATTTAGCTGAGCATGTGAAAACAAGGATTTTAGATGCTCCTTTACAATCTGATGTGTTGTTTGGTTCGCCTGTGGAAGCAGTTCTAAAGAAAATGGAAGACAAGGCTAAGTCTATGCAGACTGTTAAAGAGTTTTCGCAGGTTCAGCCTCCGGAGTTTAGTAGAAATTGGCCTACCAAGGGGTGGACATATCCTGCTTATGATTCCCAGTCTAGGGGTAGGTCTAGGCGTGGTAGAGGCAGAGCTCAAGGTTCTTTTAGGCCTAGAACAGGAGTTCACCTGCTCAGTCTTCTGGTGAGGGCAGGGGCCAGTCCTTTCGTAAACACACCCAATGACCTCCCTTTTCAGCTGCCAGAATCTTCTCCCTTGGCAGCACCTTTGGGAGGAAGGTTGGCACTTTTCAAAGAAAACTGGAGTTTAATTACCCAAGACAGATGGGTATTGGATATCATTCACCACGGTTACAGGTTTTATTTCCATACCTTGCCTCCTTTCAAAGGCATGCCAGACATTCCTCCTCAACAAAGGAAAGAGGCTCACAAGCAAATTTCTCTGTTGCTCCAAATAGCCATTCAGCGGTTCCTGTGCCAGAAAGGGGCCTAGGATTTTATTCTCGCCTGTTCCTAGTACCAAAAAGGGGAACACGTGGAGACCAATTTTGGATCTGTCTATCCTCAACACTTATCTGGACATTCCCAAGTTCAAAATGTTGACGTTACAACAGCTTTTACCTCTGCTGGGCAAAGATCACTGGATGGTAACTTTGGATCTCAAGGAAGCTTACCTTCATGTTCCTATCAGACTAATTTGCAGGAAGTATCTTAGAATTCTCATTATCAGTTCTCTGCATTGCCCTTTGGCTTATCTACTGCCCAGAGTATTCACAAAGGTTCTGGCTCCAGTGATAGCTTTCTTCAGGCTAAAAGGAATACAAATCTATCCTTATTTGGACGATTGCCTGATTCTAGCTCAAGGAAGGGATGTGCTTCTTCAGCATTTGGAATATGTGATAGCAGTGCTAAGATGCCTAGGGTATTCTGTGAACGAAATAAAGTCCAGTCTAGTACCCTCTCAAGACATGTGCTTTCTGGGTGTGAGACTGAATACAGCAACCCAGATGGCCTTTTTAACCCCGGACAAACAAAAGAATCTTTCTCTCTACTTCCATCAACTATCTCATCAGTCCGGGCTGACTGCAAGGACAGTCCTTCAAGCCTTAGGGTTCATGGCATCTTGTATTCTGGTACTTCCCAATGCCAAACTGCATATGAGGAAGCTACAATGGTATCTCAAAATGTATGGACACAGCACTGCCAGGATTTGGACACTGTCATTCAAATAATACCTTGCATTCAAAAGGAATTTTTGTGGTGGGCTCAGGAATGTCACCTAAACAAGGGACTCTCTGTGACCAGTCAGATTCTAACGACAGATGCCTCAGACACAGCTTGGGAGCTCATCTGAATGGAAAGTGGATACAAGACAAGTGGCCTGCCAGACTGCAGCATCTACATATCAACATGAAGGAGATATTAGCAGTCCAGTTTGCATTACTGGCTTTCAAGGATTTACTTCTTCCAGGGCAGGTGTTGATTCTAACAGACAACACAACTGTCATGTGGTACATCAACAAACAAGGGGAACACATTCTTATCCTCTATGCAGGCAAGCAATGATTTTGTGGGAGACTGCGTTAAGCTTGCAACTGAATCTTCAAGCAAGGTTTCTGCCAGGAGCACAGAACTCCTTAGCAGATGTGTTAAGCAGGCAAATCATGGATCCCCACGAGTGGAAACTGGATCTTCATGTATTTCAAACATTGACAGTGTCATGGGAACTCCAGACATAGATCTGTTCGCTTCTCCACTAAACCACCAGCTGCCAAAGTTTTGCACGAAAGGTTTCATCACACAGCCTGGAAAGTGGATGCTCTTTCTTTCAGTTGGAAAAATCTTCATGTGTATGCCTTTCCACCTCTGCCTCTCCTCCCAAAGGTACTCCTAAAGGTCAGACAAGACAAGCCAAGGATGATTTTAATAGCTCCAGATTGGCCTCGGCAGCACTGGTACCCATTGCTGAGGAGTCTGTAAGGAAGCCTCCATGGCCCTTACCTTTGATTCCACACCTATTGTCTCAGAAGGACGGGCATCTACTCAATGTCAAGCTTCACTCTCTTCATCTAACAGCCTGGCATATTCTGTTTTGAACCATAGCAGGTCTCAGCTTCCTCATCAAGTTTTGAATGTGATTATGGAAGCCAGAAGACCTAGGACAAGGAAAATGGAAGAGATTTTTATTTTGGTGTGCAGCAAAGGATTTGGATGTTTCTGAGCCAAATTTGAGTGTGGCTCTTCAATATCTTACTGAGTTATTGGACAAAGGTTTGTCTTTCTCTTCCATTAAGATTCATGCTGCAGCAATTTCAGCTCACTATGATTGTGACCCACCATTGTTTTCTCATCCTTTGTTCAAGCAATTTCTTAGAGGGCAAAGAATATAAGACCCAGAGCTCCTACTCCTGCTTGGGACCTCAATTTTGTGTTGGAGAAACTTACTCTACAACCTTTTGCTGAGTTGAAATACTTGTCATGGAAGACTGCTTTTGTTGGCCATTACTTCTGCAAGAAGGGTTTCTGAATTGCAGGCCCTTATGGCGGTTGAGCCTTTTGATTTTCCATAAGGATAGGGTATCATTACGTACTAATCCTTCCTTGGTGGTTTCTAGTGTGGCTTTAAACCAAACTATTCATTTGCCTACTTTTTATGCAGATCCCCAAAATAAAGGGGAAAAGATTTTGCACACTTTAGATGTACACAGGCAGTTGCGTTATTACTTAAGCAGGACTAAGGATTTTAGGCAGTCTCAGCAGTTGTTTGTTTCCTTTGCTTTGAGTTCTCAGGGCAAGCCTGTGTCAAAACAAACTATTTCTAAGTGGATTGGGTTTTGCATTGCATTTTGTTATTCCCATCATGGCAAGGAGATTCCAGCTGGGATTAGGCCTCATTCCACTAGGGCTACTGCCACTTCAACAGCATTTCTAAGGGGTGGCAACTAAGGATATTTTGGAGGCAGCTACTTGGAGTTCAGTGCATGCTTTTAAAGCATTACCACCTTCCTCTCTACTCTAAATCTAGGGCTGGTTTTGCCACAGCTATTTAGCAGGGCATGTTGACAGCTCCAGCTTCTTTATGATTTGCCAGCCTCCCTTACCTCTGCTTTGGGATTCTACCCAAGTGTTAGGATTGCAGCAATGTGGTATGAAGAACATAGTACAGTTTTGTACCTACCATAAATGTAGATGTTCGAAGATCCACATTGCTGCAGTACCCTCCCTCCTTCCCCTCTGTGTTTAGGGGTGGTTGTGTGGGTGGGATTGTACCTTTCTGACTTTGTATATATATATTGTACATATATTTGGTACAGGGGTGTTTGGTGTGTTGTTTTTTGGTTTGGCCTTATCTTTTTAGGGTCTTCTGACATCTGGGGCAAGAAAAGACTGAGGAAATTACGTCTGTCATGCGCATTTGTACCCTGACGTCCTGACGTCAGACTAATGCGCCTTGACCGACGTCAGCCTTATACTTTGGTATTCGGGCCGACTGGGACAGCGGACTACCCAAGTGTTAGGACTGCAGCAATGTGGATCTTCGAACATCTACATTTATGGTAGGTACAAAACTGTACTATTCATGGGGGTCTGTCTTGAATCTTCTCAGGTAATAGATGTTGAATAGAGAGATCTTTCTGCAGATTCTGTCTGGGGGAGCTTTCCAAATGGACTAATTTGTCTCCACTGAACAGGCAGACCAGATCAGACTGTTGCGTCAGCGTTCCATGCCCAGAGTCTAAAAGAATTGATACCCATCCTTATAGAAAGAGAAATTCCTGTATGTTTTTCCTCCCGTTCTTCTGATTCTGAAGGTCCTGCTTAAACTCCGGAAGGACAACCCAAAGATGCTGTCTGTGATCCCCTTTGGTCCCTGTCAACACGTGTTCTTCCTCCTGTTCCATCTGGCCAAGGGCAATCAGCACAAGTTATCGCACAGAACGGACTTTTTCACAAATCATGCGGGGTTCTCTTTTACCCAAACTTGCAAACCCTAAAACTGACAGTTTGGATGATAGTGAATAGAAGCTGGATGATGGTGAATAGGAGCATGAATGTTATCAGAATCCTAAGGACGTGCTGCAGGTATTACAGGAGACTATAAAATGTGCTACAAGAAAGTCTTGTGTTTCAAATGGAAGAGATTTTTTTTTGTTTGGTACCACAAAAAAAAAAAAAAAAAAAACGGACTCTCTACCATATTTTTATCATATGATATTCTTACTATTCTTTCGTTTTTGTGAATTCAAGACTGGCATAGTCTTCATTTAAAGCACATCTGTCAGACACCTCTACTTGCTTGCCTTTAGATGTACCTCTTTCTGCAGACTTTGAGGTCAGATGGTTTCTAAAAGCTATCTTTTACATCAGATCTCCAATAAAAATCTGCTTCTCCTCCTTGGGACCTGAATTCTGTATTAGAAACGTTGACTCTTCCACCTTTTGCACCAGTCTCCTCTTCCTCCCTCAAAGTTTGCACCTGGAAGTTTGTGTTGCCGGTAGAATTTAGTTCAGCAAAAAGATGATTTGCTAATCATTATGGCTTCTTCTCTTTTTCTAATCTTTCACAAGGACTGGGTCTCCCTTAGGATTAATCCTTTTTTATGTTTAAACTTTTAAATGTCTCTTGTCCAGTCTGCGCACTTGCCTACTTTCTTCCTCAGTCCTCAAAGTAAGGGGGGAAAGAATCATACATTCCCAACACATTAACATGCAGCTCATATTTTATCTAGACAAAAGTAAGGCTGTTAGGACAATTTGGCCAACTATTTCTTTTCAGGATAAAAAGAATGTTTCCCTGTTTCTAAACAGACCATCCCTAGATAAATTTCCTTGGCCGTTTCCTTTTATGGAAAACCCCTTGCATGCTTGCTCAGAGTTCCATCCACCAGATCTGTTGTTGCTGCTTGATCTTTTTCTTCAGTCTGGACATGAAATCGGGTTTAGAAGCAGCCACTTGGTCTTCAATTCACACCTTTACAAAACATATAACTGTTGCTGATGTCAGGGCCAGAACTGGTTTCACTAGGTCAGTCTTCCAGGGAATGCTGGATTCCAGTTCCACTCATCAGTCTTCCTCCCAAATATTTTAAAAAGCTTTGGCATTCTTCCCACATGTAGGTAATACTGCAACAATGATCATTGAAGGACACTGTAAAGTTGTGTAAGAAATTACCATAGTGGTAGCTGTCCGAGTAGATAAGTTTTGCAGCATTGGCACATCCCTCCTTTCCACCTTCTTTCTTACCTATTTTTTTCTCAGCAGAGGAACAGTTGTACATCCCCCCCCCCCTTTTTGCCTCCTTTATTTTCCCCCTGGTTTAGGGCAAGAATGTCCAGAGGATTTCCTCACGTGTACATCCCTTATACATGCTCACTCTTTGGTCATAGGTCAGATGATTAATGAGAGAGGAAGGTACTGTATCAGTGATGGACCCCCTTATGTAAGCAGTACTGCAACAGTGATCTCTTCAGAAATGTACTGTTACAGCAAGTTCTTATACAATATAACATTCCAGTTGGAAAGTACACTTATGTGAAAGCTGCTCTCTTGCCTCAAATAAAATACAGGTGCCAAACCACAATAGTAATTTCACAGTTACGGATTACAAACTGCTGGCTGCCTCAAAGTTTTCAGGGTTAATTCACCATGCAATAGCAGACAACAAGAAAAAGAAATATTTGCTGCTCTTCAGTGTACCTCATTTGTACATCCCACCGTAACACACACTGCAGTGTATCCCCCAACACACACACACACACACACACACACACACACACACACACACACACACACACACACACACACACACACACACACACACACACACACACACACACACACACACTCTTCTATATGCCAACACTGAGATTGCACTACAGTGGGGAAAAGGGCATTTCTTCATGTTGGGCAAGTAACTCCTTTTTCTGTGCAGCACATTCGTGGATGTGAACTTTCACTTAAGTGAACGTTTGCTGTTTTTGTTTGTTGAATAGCAATTCGCTGAATTGCTATTTCGACGAAGTAATATAGACCCATCTTGAATATAGCTGTGCCTTTCATTGACTAGTGGTTTAAAGTTTCTTTTGCTGGATACTGTTGGTCTTCCTGGGTTTCCTGGCTTAAGTTTGTTTTTTCCCCCAACTCCAGGCCTTATTGGAATGAGGTCAGTTAGTTTGCCCAGGATGTAATCTGGGAAGGATTTTAATAAGGTTCTTTTTGAGTACTGTTTGAATCCTCAGTTAGCTATTAGTAATAAGTGTGATTACAAAGCTGTCTATTAGCTTCAGTGATAAAGTAGAGTCTGCAGTGGTTATCTTGAACTGTATCTATGTCTGCCTCTCTTATGGTGATATTGTGCTTGGATTTTGAGGACTTTTGCCTTTTTTTCATAAGGTGGCAGCTTCCCTAAAAGTCATGCATGTATATAGTACTCCACCTGGGAAATGGCAGCTAAGGGGTATAATGTGCAGATGGGTCAGTCAAGCTACTAAAAAGTGAAAAAAGGGAAAGTGACACTGGTTTTATTATAATTGAAAGCCTAAACCATCAGATGGTGACCAGAAAGGCAAAGCATATAGTGTGCGTCTGTGTATTATAGAGACTGACCCTCTGTAGGGAATGAGAGGTCCAGTACTATATATGGTGCAAAGAATAAGAAGAATAATTTTGAAAACAGACCACACACACACGTATGTCACAGTTTCTAAATGAATTCAGCTTTTCACCGGAAGAGAGGATAAGTGGACAGAGAACATAGAGCTATATAAAGTATTGAGAGGCAAACATAATGGGGTCACTATATAAGGGAAGGACAGGATTAGCCGAAAGAGCAAGTGTCAGCAGAAGATAAAATGAAATTTAATCTTAAGATGAGAGGATACTGTCTCATAGAGACAGTAGTTAACTTCTAAAATGTAATCAGAAAGGATGCTAGAAGCTAAGGGAGATATGGTATTGAAAGGTGGGGGCTTGG
>NW_025048867.1:82500-90000 GCF_019279795.1 Protopterus annectens | reverse complement strand
CAGAGCTGAACCTTAATGTACACCCACTCTCACTGGGAAACCCCCTCTGTCAGATAGAACACTGTTTGTATTTCAGTAATTGGAACTTTGTACATAGCTTGCACTAATTCTGCCAGTGTTTCTGGGACTTTGACCCACCACAGGACTGCTGAAATCTGCTTTCTTGGGACCTTGTCACATTGCTTTCTCAGAGTCTGGGAATGTTAGAGAATCTCCTCATTTCTAGATTCTTCCCAAAGATCTGTATTACTGCAAACATTGGGTCAGTTGTGCTGCATCCTGATCTGAATGTGAACTGCTCACTGCCCATCTTATTTTCTACTACCCTGTGTATTCCTTTATCAGTTACTTTCTTCAGAACTTTCATGCAATGCAATAGGAGTTTGATACCTCTGTACTACCCGCATTTGTTCAAGAATGAAGGGGACACTCACACTGGCACTAGTATGCCTATTATGCAGACATCTGGGGTATGCCTTTATCTCCATACTGCTATGAGTACCCTCTGGAGACATTTCTCCCCTGTCTCACCTAGCATCTTTTATATCATCTGCTCCGACCTCATCGGAGTGCTTTTTTTGTTGACTTCATTTTCTTCAGTGCTCTTCTTATTACTTCTATGGTGGGCTCCTCCTTTTCTCTCATCGTAGGCCGTGTCTTGCACAATGCAGCTTCTGTGGGGTTTTCTTCATGGAAGTATTCCTTCTATCTGCCTTTGTCTTGTGGGCTGGTGAGCAGGTTGTTGCTGGTATCCCTTATGAAGGGTGTATTACTATCTTCATCTTTCTGTCTTTGCCTTGCAGCATGGTATAGTTCCATCTTCTGACTTATTTTCTAGAAGCCTGTATAGTACCTTGTTATTTGCTATTGCATCTCCTTTCTTAGCCTTAGCCAACCAGTATTCATTCCTAGGCTGCATTTTCTGTCTCCCACTTTCTCATGCACTTCTCCTTTCTTTTGATACTCTGTCAACCACATACCTGTTCTGTAGTCCTCGCATATGTTTTTGAAGTGCTGCTATTCAGCTCCACGTATTTCTTCTTGAGGTGGTAGAGCCCTGATGAATTCCAGTCATCTTCGAATTCCAGTAATCTTCCAGGTTTTTAGTCTGGTCTGTATTGACCTTTGAGCCTTCTCTGTATACTGCTTGCATGAAAAGATTTTAATGCTCTGCTCATGTGTTTACTCCCGAACCTGCAAGAAAAGTTGTATAGGAGGCTCCAGTTTTGACCCTGGCTTCATCTTTGTCTCTACATCAGAGAGTAATTCCACTGTGCCCATATACTCAAGTTTTTCTCTGTCGCACTGGTGCTGTTCCTTTGGAAGCTTCTAAAGACTGAGACGTAGGCATGTTCTCTGCCATTTGCCTGTCCTGTTTGGGCAAGAGAGAGAATTCTTGTCATCGGAGGAAGGAGCAGACATTGTTCCTTTGTAGAGATGTGCTGAGGAGTTTGATTCCTAGAGAAAAAGCTGTTCTTCAAGGTGCTCCTTTTTCAGTGGGGTCTGCCAGAAAAGGAAACAGTGTTAGTTTTAATAGAGGTGTTTACCTACATTTCAAATTATTTTTATTTTTAAACATTAATAGAAAAGAAACCATATTAACATTTTTTGTTTTATATATATATATATATATATATATATATATATATATATATATATATATATATATATATATATATATATATCTGTCTATCTATCACACACAGTTTCTTTGTACCCATCATAAGTCCAACATTACATAAATTGCTGAATTCCTGACTTCCCTTAAAACTCACTCCTCCTGAACATTATTCTGCACGTATTGTTCCCACAGTTTCCATTTCTATGTAATTTGCTCCATCCCTCTTCTAAAGATTCCTCTTCCACTTCTTTAACATCTTTTATAATAATCAATATTTCACATACAGCTTGTTTAGACATTGTTTTCAATTTTCTGGTAATTGCTTTTTTTGGCAGTGAGCAGAATTAAACTTGAAGCCTGACTATGTGTAAGCAGTTCAGATCCTGTCCCAGCTGTAAAGAATCCTTCCCTTTGTTACATGCATTTTCTCACCCAATATATCTGATAGAGTACTCTAGGGAATTTTTAAAATCTGGCAATTCATTGCACTCCCAAAATGCATGTTCCCAGTTACCTATTTCTTTCCCATACCACCTCAGTTTATCTACCTGAGGAAAATTTCTTTTGAAGTATGCTTTGGGTATATATTTCTATGCATACACTTCCAAGCAAAGATCTCAGACTTTCTGGACTTTGTTGCATGCTCTCCCATTGTTGTCATATAAATTCATTTTTCCAGTCTTCTCCATTTTTCTTAACCTCCTCTGATTTTTACAGTTATCATTGCAATATTTTATATGCCGTACAGGTTCTTTTTTTTTAACAGCAGTTCCTGTTCTGCATTCAACAAAAAAAAACTCTACCAGAGTATGTCATACACTTAAGATTCCAGTACCCCCTTCTCTTTGACTATACTCTGAACTAAGTCTTTGGTAAGGATAGCGGTCTCTAGCCTGCAGTCCAACCGTCATTTTGGCCTCATTCCACTCTTACTTTTCGCCTCTCTAGTTATTTGTTTCTAATACCTTTGTTCCTTTACCAGTTTCATTAGTGAATTCCAGCTCTCTCTCGCCTATCTTTGTACCCCTACTTAGTCATTCCTATTAACAAAATCTCCATTATGTTGACTTAGTCCTTGGAGCACTTTCTGCTACTTTAATAGCAACCATACAGATTATATTCATGTTCTCCTTAAGAATCTGCATCACAATCACACACTCTCTATTTCAACTTTTACTCTGCTTCATCATCGTCTTCGTCATCTTCCCTTTCCATTTTGAATTACAACCTTCTGATCATGTGTATACATTAACTGTGTAGCTCTAAAATATCTGTTTAAATCAGGTAATCCTAAACCATCTTGTTCTATTAGATCAATGTATCCCACTTAACTCTCTTCTCCTAAATATTATCCACCAACATGTATATAAAACTAAAGGGACTAAAAATATTTTTAGTGGTTGTATCTTGCTGTGTTCATCATATTGATCACTGCTGCAGCCATAGCTACGTGGGTTATAGCTTGCTAAGAACATAGCAGCTGACCAGCTTTGAAAGCTTCAGGGCACCTTCCACATTCCCAAACTGTCGGCTAGCTGCTGTGGCCATTTGTTGTACCTCAGACCACTCACGTTTTACCCTGGATCCCTCGGATGTAGCACCTACAGCCACTATGGACTTGCTACAGCAGTTGGTGTCCCCTCAGTGGGCAAGTGAGAACTACTGCTGTCGGTCCTGGGAGAGGGAACAAGGTAGGTTTCCTTCTTGTGTCAGAATGATGTGCACGTCCCTGGGGAAACCGCAGCTGCCATTAGTAACATGGTTGGCCCAGTTTCCTGTCAAAAAGTAATAGAGAACCAAAACAGAAGACTGTTGCTCGCCAGGTCATGAAGAAACAGGCGAACGTTGTGGGTTCTTGTTCAAGCAGCTTTATTATATACAAACACGTCCTAAACTAAGCTAAGTAACTTTAATTTGTAAGCAAACTAGCTGTCATGCACATGTTAACACTCTGGCTGCACCTTCAAAATGACACAAACTAACATGTGCTTGGTGTTTATATGCACACACACAGACCTTAGAAATGCTTCTTAAAGGTACAGCACACCTGTTATTCTACAAAACTAAGCTTGTATCTACTCTGCCTCAAATTTCTTTGGTAGGTGTAGTTTGCTGAAATTTTCTCGGGGTTTGATTCAGGCTATTGAGCCTTCTTGGAGAGTAGTTTATGGCAAAAGGAGGCTGGATGCCACCTTTCCTTAAGAGATTTAAGATTCTGTATCTAAACAGTATTATGCAGGGATGGACTCGGGGTTTTCTCCTATGATCAAAAAGTGTGATGAAAGGGGCAAACTGATCCAGAGAATCGCTTATTTTTCAGCCCTTCTTTTCTAGATTGCCGAAAGGGATTTTCTTCTCCTCCAGTTTTAGCAGAAAAACAAAATAAACCATGTCAATAGAATTCAGGTAAACAGATGTTTAAGAAGTGGCAAAGAGTTTCCAAAAAGAAGTCTCAAACCTGCCAAAACCATGGACACACCCAAGTCCAAATGACTTTTGGAGACCTTGTGACCCCTCTCCCACCCTGGCCCTCTTTTTTTTTTTTTTTTTTTTTTTTCTTCCAGAAAGTATGAATCTCTATTTTCTTCTCTTTGGGAACAGATTGTTTCAACAAATGGGTTGTGAAAATTATTTGTCAGGGTTACAGATGGCAGTGGGAGGAAATTCCTCCTTTGCAGCATGTCATTCCTCATCCTACAGCTTAGACTGTTTTGTTTCCACCTGTTGCCTGTTCTTCCTCTTTCAAGTTTCTTGGTAACACTAGACTTAAAAGATGCTTATCATATTCTTATTCATCCAGATGACTACAGGCATTTCTTAATGTGATCCAGACAGAGAAAACCTAATCAGTTCTGTGCTTTACCCTTGGACTATCCACTGCACTAAGAGTGTTCACAAAGTTTCTAGCTCCAGTTATAGCTTATTGCAGGCTAAAGGCTATACACATTTTTCAGAATTTAGACAACTTGCTTATCTTTACAAAGTCTCTCAATGTCAGGAATCTCTCTCTTGGGTTAGAGATCTCTTTCACAAGCTGGGATTCCAAGAGAACATTGAAAAGTCTTGATTCCCTCTCACAGGATTGTGTCACTGGAATGTCAACTAGACAACTCAATTCAAAGAGCTTTTAATCCACAGGAAAAATGGATCTTTATTTAGCTCTATTTTTGAGTTTTTCCGCAGACTTCAATCACTGCGAGGAGATGCATACAGATTTTGGGTCTCATTGCATCTATAATTCTCATAATATCCCTAGCATGGCTGCATGCGAGAAAGATACAGTGATATCTACAATCTCTTTAGTCCTAGCATCAACACTTTTTGAATCCCAGTGCTGGGGTTTGTCGGAAGAAAAATCTTTTGGTGGTAATAACGGATAACCTTAAATAGAGCCCCGCCCCACCTCCAGAACAGTCTCACCATAGATGCTTTTAGACTTTACTCGGGGAGATAAAAGTGCAGGGGGGTTGGACAAGCACACATCAAGGAGATGCTTGCCCTCATCGATTCTCTGAACCATCTTTGGTCTCCGGGTCCTCTTCAAGTGGTTACAGATAATAAACCAGAATGGCTTCAGTGGTGAATAAACGATCCACTAGGCGTATAATATGTAACAAAGCAATTTATTAACAACACAGAGGAAAAAAATAAATTTAAATAAATAATATTAATCCAAATTAGTCAAATCCAAGTGCTTTCGTCTCCTGTGTAGGAGACTTTTTCAAGAACAGAGCATGCCCAACAACTGAAAAACTTTTATACCATCATTAATTAAGTTTCAACAACAAAAGCACCAATCCTTTTCTGTTTTCACTAGTTGAATCCTTTGGTGTAGAGTGTGATAGTTAAAGGTATAACACAATGAAATGTGCAATAAAATATGCAGTTTTACCATGAGTCAGACCAACACAAATAGTAAAAAAAGTGTGTGTGTATGTATATAATTTGTGCATTACAATCAGTTGTTATGAAATTAGAAAGTAAAAATATATATTAAAAAGTATATAACTAATATACTTGTGTTAGGTTTTTTACAAGTGCATATACATAACTCACTTGCTTGTGTAATCTATTCACGAAAATTTATAAATGTATGTATATATAAATGAATGTCGGTGAGTAAAAGCTAAAATGTGTATGTATATATAACTTGTATACACTATAAAATTCATTTTGGAGGGTTAGAATGCACATAATAGAATTAATAACATAATATGCTTCTATATCTATTTATTTATTAATTTATTATAAACACATTTAACATTTTATTTATTAAACCTAAAAAAAAAAACATTTTTTATAATACCAACATATTTGCATAATGTTGGCAATGAACTTTTATTAATTTTATTGATTAATTGAGATTCTTGACATAGGTATAGAATGCTTTGTGGTTGTCTTTAGAATCTGTGGCAATTTTGTTTTCGTAACTAGCTTTGGAGGATTTTGAGGGATCTCAGCTTCTTACTGAGGCTTACTCTTTTTTGCAACAGTTTTTCTTCTGTTGTAGAGTTGGTTTATGGCAGGGGACCACCAGATTGTATTACTTTTTTTTTTTTTTGAGGATAGCATCTTGGTTCTGTTAGGGATAGCACAATCCATGCACTCGTGTAAATGCTTATAAAGTGCATTTGTGTAGGATTCAGCAGTCGCACCTCTATTGTCCATCTGCATGGGTGTCGTGAAGTTTGCCAATTCTGTCTTAAGCGTGAAGTTGGCTTTGGAGAAATGTTTTTACTGTGGTTTCTTTAATGGGGGTGGGATGTGGATGGGTGATTAGCTTGTGTCAGATCTGACCAACGAGGAATTGACCTTTCCACACCAGTCGCCCATGTTCGTAATGACCAGGTCTAGGATATTGCTGCCCCTGGTGGGAGTATGGATAAGTTGATCCAAGGCATTGGAATTTATGAATTCCAGAAAATGATGAACAAAAGAGTTGGTACATGAGTAGTAGTTTTCCCAGTTAATGGTGGGATAGTTGAAATGGCCCATTATTAGGGTGTTGGTTGTACCCTAATATTTTCCAGTGTATCAAGAAATGAGGAGTGGGAATCCTGGGGAATGGTGGGAGAGCTGTAGCCGGCTAAAATTTGGATTGCGGTCTTGTCCAGAGTTAGTTGCACTTGGATAATCTTGGATGCATTATGCTGAGCAACTAGCCTGGAGGTGTGGATATCCTTAATGAATATGGATATGCCTCCACCTTTAGTGTTTCGGTCCAGGTTAGGTGGCTGGACGGTGTGGTATGAATTATAGCTTGGTAATGCAGGGGTGCTCTCTGGAGCCTTGAACCAGGTCTGTGTCACGGCACAGGTGTCTATGTTCTCCATTTTAAGGAGTTCCTCGAGTGAGTGCATTTCGAGGTTTAGACTTCTAGCATTCAGTGGCATTACCCTCATATTTTGCTTGCTTGTACCTGTTACGGTGATGAATTTGTCATTTGAAACTTGCCTAAAAAGGCACTATAGAGGTGGCAAGAGCCTTAGCCAGTGTCTAGAATCCCAAGGGCGACAGGTGCAGGCCATGTCTGGTAAAGCATCTTGGTCTGTCAATCATGTCATCCCAGGCAGACAGAAACTGGATCCCCTTAGAATGACACCAGAAGCTTAGCCAATTGTTGAAGTCAGTCATTTTGTCCTTGTACTGTGGTATCATTCTGGGTGGTGGCAGGATGCTACTGAGGGCTAAGGTCATCCCTGCTTGGGCAACAAGATCAGAGAGCTCTGCCATGTACCTCCCCTGGACTACATGAAGAGAGACATCTCAGGTCATTCACACCAACATGGACAATGACAGAGTAATATTTGTACTTGTTGTGGAGTGAATGGAGTGCGTGCATTATGTGGCAGATCCTGGCACCCGACAGGCAGCTGACA
>NW_025048867.1:0-77500 GCF_019279795.1 Protopterus annectens | reverse complement strand
CATTGTCATAAAACTATCATTGCAAATAAAGGCTATAACTGGTTGGCAGAGTAGTCAGTTGTTCCTATACATTTGAAAAGGGATTATATTTTACTATGTAGCATAGTTTGACAGAGCGGGTGTGAGTGTGTGAGAGGGAGAGCGGGTGTGAGTGTGTGTGAGAGAGAGAGAGCGGGTGTGAGTGTGTGAGGGGGAGAGCGGGTGTGAGTGTGTGAGGGGGAGAGCGGGTGTGAGTGTGTGAGGGGGAGAGCGGGTGTGAGTGTGTGAGAGAGAGGGAGTGAGTGTGTGAGGGAGAGAGAGAGGGAGTGAGTGTGTGAGGGAGAGAGAGAGGGAGTGAGTGTGTGAGGGAGAGAGAGGGTGTGAGTGTGTGAGAGAGAGAGCGGGTGTGAGTGTGTGAGAGAGAGAGCGGGTGTGAGTGTGTGAGAGAGAGAGCGGGTGTGAGTGTGTGAGAGAGCGGGTGTGAGTGTGTGAGAGAGAGAGCGGGTGTGAATACTGCTAGAAAAACCCAGCCAAGCTAGAGTTTTCACTGTCATACCTTAATGTTCCTGTATTAGAGGCCCATGGGTTGAATGCAAGCGACCCCTTAAGGACGTCAAGTGTTCAGCTACTTGGCTTCTGAATGTCCATGACTTTTTACTTTTTATTTATGGTTACATGAAGACCAATAAAGTTGAACCTCGCTAGCTGTAGACTTGTATTTTTTGCCCTTTTATACCATAAAGACTTGGTCAAGAACATCCAGAAGTCATGTAGCTGAAACACTTTATCCTTAAGGGTTGCTTTGCATATATTCTATGGGCCTCCATTACAGGAGGTTTAAGGTATCACAGTGGGAGTTGTCCATATTAGCAGGACATGAGACAGGGTTGTAGACTATACTGGGATTGGTAGGATGGAGTTGCAGACAAAGGAGCTGTACTATATTCTTGGGGACAATCATGCAGATACAGAGACAGATGAGAGAATATATCCAACACATGTACTGGCCACGTTTGTGTTTGTGTGTGTGTGTCTGAATACTGCTAGAAAAATCCAGCCAAGCTAGAGTTTTTACTGTGATACCTTAATGTTCCTGTATTAGAGGCCCATGGGATGAATGCAAACGACCCCTTTAAGGACGTCAAGTTTCAGCTACTTGGCTTCTGAATGTCCATGACTTTTTACTTTTTATTTATAGTTACATGCAGACCAATAAAGTTGAACCTCACTAGCTGTAGACTTGTATGTTTTGCCCTTTTATACCAAGGAGGAAGTAAGGATAGCTATGAAGAGGATGAAGAACGGAAAGGCTGTGGGTCCAGATGACCTACCTGTGGAAGCATGGAGGTGTTTAGGTGAAATGGAAGTGGAGTTAACTAGATTGTTTAATGAAATCTTGAAAAGTGAGAGGATGCCTGAGGAATGGAGAAAATGTTTTGGTACCAATTTTTAAGAATAAGGGTGATGTGCAGCGCTGTAGTAACTACAGAGGGATTAAATTGATCAGTCACAGCATGAAGTTATGGGAAAGAATAGTGGAAGCTAGGTTAAGAAGGGAGGTGATGATTAGTGATCAGCAGTATGGTTTCATGCCCGGAAAGAGCACTACAGATGCGATGTTTGCTCTGAGAGTGTTGATGGAGAAGTACAGAGAATGTCCGAAGGAGTTGCATTGTGTCTTTGGGGATTTAGAGAAAGCATATGACAGGGTGCCTAGAGAGGAGTTGTGGTATTGTATGAGGAAGTTGGAAGTGTCAGAGAAGTATGTAAGAGTGGTACAGGGTATGTACGAGGGTAGTGACAGTGGTGAGGTCTGCAGTGTGTGACAGATGCGTTTAAGGTGGAGGTGGGATTACATCAAGGATCAGCTCTGAGCCCTTTCTTATTTGCAGTGGTGATGGACAGGTTGACAAACGAGATCAGGCAGGAGTCCCCGTGGACTATGATGTTTGCAGATGACATTGTGATCTGTAGTGAGAGTAGGGAACAGGTGGAGGAGACCCTGGAGAGGTGGAGATGTGCTCTAGAGAGAAGAGGAATGAAGGTCAGCAGAACTAAGACAGAATATATGTGTTTGAATGAGAGGGAGGATAGAGGAATGGTGAGGATGCAGGGAGTAGAGGTGGTGAAGGTGGATGAGTTTAAATACTTGGGATCAGCAGTTCAGAGTAATGGTGAGTGTGGAAGAGAGGTGAAGAAGAGAGTACAGGCAGGATGGAGTGGGTGGAGAAGTGTGTCGGGAGTGATTTGTGGCAGACTAGTACCAGTAAGAGTGAAAGGGAAGATGTACAAGAGGGTAGTGGGACCATCTATGTTATATGGGTTGGAGACAGTGGCATTGACAAAAAGGCAGGAGTCGGAGCTTGACGTGGCAGAGTTGAAGATGTTAAGATTTGCACTGGGTGTGACGAGGATGGACAAGATTAGGAATAAGTATATTAGCGGGTCAGCCCAGGTGGGAAGGTTTGGAGACAAAGCCAGAGAGGCAAGATTACATTGGTTTAGACATGTGCTGAGGAGGGATGCAGAGTATATTGGGGAAAAAGATGCTAAAGATGAAGCTGCCAGGTAACAGGAAAAGAGGAAGGCCTAAGATAAGGTTTTATGGATGTGGTGAGAGAGGACATGCAGGTGGTTGGTGTGACAGAGCAAGATGCTGAGGACAGGGAGAAATGGAAACGGGACGGGAGCAGCCGAAAGAAGAAGATGCCATAAAGACTTAGTCAAGAACATCCAGAAGTCATGTAGCTGAAACACTTTATCCTTAAGGGTTGCTTTGCATATATTCTATGGGCCTCCATTACAGGAGGTTTAAGGTATCACAGTGGAGTTGTCCATACTAGCAGGACATTAGACAGGGTTGTAGACTGTACTGGGATTGGTAGGATGGTTACAGACAAAGGAGCTGTACTGTATTCTTAGGGACAGTCATGCAGATACAGAGACAGATGAGAGAATATATCCAACACATGTACTGGCCACATGTTGGTTTGTATGCAGTGCCGGTAGAGTTGACATTTATTTTGGGCCAGAAGGTACATGCAGGGTACAGAAGTCATCAGTACTAAGTGGAGAAGGGTTACACGTGTAGGTATAAAGCTGTCATATTCTGCACCATAGGCCACCATGCAGGTCACATAGGTCATACCCTTCCCATAAGTAATTACAGTTGTGTAGAGGAACAGGTTGTCCTGATATCTTGGTTAAACAGTCTGCGTGCAGTACACATATACAAGCATACACATTCATATTGCTAGTCTTTTGTGATGACATTTGCTGTTTAAGGGTGCATATACCTTGGAGAGTAAACTAAAATGGCTTGCCTCACATGCACTGTAAGTGGTGTGTACTACTTCAGAGCTGTCTTTAGGTCCAGAACATGTCGCTATTCCTCCTGATGCCACTACTCAGATATCATGTATGGTTTCGTAAATCTACACGATAATAGCAATCTAAAACAGTAAAACTGTATATATATATATATATATATATATATATATATATATATATATATATATATATATATATATATATATATATATATATATATATATATATCATTTTATGAATTATTTGCCGCCAAATTCCTTGTACATCTGAATAGATGCATCTGTCTTCCTTTGAATCAAATACAATGCCAAATTTTAAAATAAAACCCTATGGTGAAATCCAAATATAAATAGGCTGTACAGGAAAAGGAAAAACCTCATTGCACACAATAATAATTGTAACTTTCAAGATGTCAAAAACTCTTGCTAAACTTAGCTTTGAGCTCTTATCAGATTAGCCAAAGCTAGATAGGAGGTAATGTAGCCACAAAGGCAAAAGCCAACAGTAAATCCTTATTTAGTTTTGTCAGAAACTTCAGAAAGAATGTCCAGCACTACACGAACCATATAGCAAGTGATATCACATACCCAAACCCTGAGGACAATGCCAGTCTACTAGTATGTAAATTTAGCTCTAAACTTCACTCCCCTCCCCTCTCTCACCATACTTTCCCAGATCATATACCTCCTATACCCCCCCCCAATTTCCAAAGAACAAGTCCTCAAAGCACATTCCAATGCCAAGAACACTGCTTTTTTGAGGCCAGATAAAATACCAGGCTTCCTACTGACTAGCTTAAAACAGGACTGTTCAAACAACCTACAGAGGCTGTTCAGTATCCGTTTCTGACAATGGGAGATGCTGCCAGCACAGCTATCTGGACTTTTGTAAATAATTGTCATTTGTGAATATCAACATGATCTATACAAGATGCTTGAGTTACAAATGTATTGGAAGTGTATATCATGTGTATATCAAACTGTTTGGTACAGAAATAAGTGTTTGAAAAGTTATTTTGTAAAGTACTGAGCTTAAAGATGTATCCACAGTTTGCCCTGCTGGAAGAGAACAGAAATGTACATACACTACTGTAACTGTTTAACTGTATATATTTTAACAGTGGAAACTGGAACACAGGAGGTTAACCTCAGTCTAGTAAATTTCAGAAAAATAGCTGAAATTAAGTTACTTTATGGCAGCAAGGAGAGATTGTGCCTAAAACTAGGGAACTTGTGTTGTCTTGGAAGTGTTTTCTTGTTTTATGACTTCCAGCATCTATCAAAGATGAGTAAAAGCCCTTGTCTATGCATTTTCGCAGGTAGATGCCAAGTGCTACCAGCTGCTGTCAATGGTTGTTTTGGGTCCTGGGAACTAGGAGTCAGATGACTAGCAATTATGTCATTCTGCAAGTTATCCCAGCAGTAATATTTGAGATATTAATTTACGAAGTCTCTTAGAGAGAGAGCATTTTGTAGTCTGTCTTTGACTTGACAACAATTAGAGAAGATCCATTCACCATATCTGCCTTGCTCTGATGAAGCAAGTTACTATAGTATAATTCTCTTAGATATAGTCAAGAATATAGCAAAGCTTAGCTTATGTACTTTTCTTTGAGACTGTCCTGCAATGTTTTTTAAATATTTCCTGTGATTTTGAACTGTCACTGTAAATATATATGTAGTATTGTCTTGTTTATTATTAAATATATTTAAACATTTCATTGTGGCCGATGTGTTTTAAGTTCTAAGAGTACTTGCATATTTATTTGGTGACAGTATGGGCCACTCCTAATAGCCTTGCTCTTGGTCAAACTACCATTTGTATTAATTGTAAAATTACACAGTAAGATGGGATACCCTTTATTAACTACATTAAAGTAGCTGATTAAGGAGTTAGCTGGTGGCAGTGATAAGTACCTTATAGTTTGGGCAAAAGTGGGCATATCTAGTAAACCAGTGCCAGCCTTTCCAAGTTGTGTGTTTGTATAAATCAAACCTCAAAGAGTGTGTGCATCAGCTACTTGGGCAGAGACATGAAACACTGGTTGGACAGAGAGGGTCCTGGAGGTCTTGGCTTGGCCACTCAGCTGGGATCTCAACCCTATATCTGTGCCAGTGGGGAGTCTTATTTGGGATCTGGAGAAAGATAGAGAAACCAGCCCTGGGATGACTGTGATCTCTGTGCACTCTTAAGGGATATTTTACTTTATGCAGAGAACTGCATCTGGAAATACTGTGTGTATCTTGTCAACCTTTCAGTGTACATCCCCCACTGGTGCCAGTTGTGAGGACTGAGGTTCCTTGATTACTGGTCCAGTGGTGACAGTCTCCAAACGGTCTTTTTGTGCAGTAATGAATAGACAGCCAGTCATCCCCCCTTAACAAAGGTGGGGCATCAGCAGACCTAACTAACTGTGGAACCATAAATCTGTCTAGCCTTCTTTGTAAGCCTATGGAAAGACTTATTATAGACTTAATAAGTAAGGACACTGGTAACCTACAAACTCTGGACCCAAACTGTTTTGTTTTGTTAGATTCAGATCTGCCTGCTTTAACCTTGTCAACTTCTTTGAAAAGGTTACTGAAGCAATGGATGAGGGAAAATCAGTATACTGTATATCTAGCTCTTACAAAGCTGTTCATCAGCATACCACAGTCTGTTAAACTCTCCCAGCTAAATGTTGATCCCTATGTAAGTCATTGGCTAGCTAACCAGCTCACAAATAGAGCCACCTACCCTAATTTCCTACATTGTCTCCTCCTAAAGAACTGTCACTGTTGATGTACCACAAGGTTTAGTCCTTGGGCAGCTCCACTTTGGCATTTAACTGTATATAATTTGTCTTTCTCTTTCTTTCTCTCTCTCTCTCTCTCTCTCAGTATGTATACACATATATACAGTATGTTACTGTAGTTGCAGTATTCAAGCACTTTTTTAGCAGGTGCTAGGTAGCTCTGCAATAGGAAATAATAATCAGTCTCCACATGCCATCACACTTGCATTGCAGTTTTATGAAAGTGAACATTTTTTACGTTGTCATAATTAAATGTGTTGCTATTATGTCTGTTCATCAGTTGCACATATTTCTATAACTGAGTGATGAACTTGAAAATGTTTTCCATGTGAACTCTCAGAAGTATGCTTTTATTCAAAATGCTGAGGTTAAATATACAGGACACAAGATTGTTTCCATTGTGAAGACAGAGGGTCGATCTCCTTGAGGCTGCTGTTGATGACTGCAGAGGAAGTTCTTGGTTCCATATCAGAAAGTGGCCCTCATTATGCAAAAGCAGAGAGCAGTCTTGCACGAAAATAAAATGTATAAATTACAAGGCTTTAAAAATGGCAAGAGTGATTGACAGTATACAGAACCTGTAATACTATTCAGCCTGGACATGCATTTAAATAAGTTTTTCCATCTACTAGGGCTTTCTTGGGTTTTTATTCTCATTTTATTAGCAACAAGCTTGACTCTGTGTACATTTTTAAGATTGTGTTTGCTCCGTCTTTTATAGTGTGTGTAGTCATTTTGAAAATTTTGTAGTCTGTTTTCAGGTAGACAGCTCAGCAGTTTTCCATCCCGAGTAGGTTGAGGCCAACAGCCTTTGTTACACAAAGAACTATGAATTATCTGTGTCTTCTGCAGGTAGACCAGAGCCGCATGATTGGCTATATGAGAGATTTGGACTCTTGTTAGGGTAAAGTAAGTTTTAATTGATGCAGGAAGTGCTCAGTTGTGTTTGAGAAGATGTCTGTTGAGCAGTAATGCTGCTTTTCCATATTAATAAATCTTATTTTCAGTAGGTATTAATTACGCTGAGAAACATTAGTGAAACGTTTAAAATGCATGACTTTTAGAGGTCTGCAACCTCACTGGGTGATTTCTGTACACCAGCTAAGCTTCACATTTCTTCAACCTTGGATAAACCAAAGCAATTACTTTTGGAAGTCAAAATCAGTAGTGGGCCTTGTCTTTTTACTGGAAGTGCTAAATTCAAATAAGAAATCTCCGGTTCTTACAATACTTAACTTTAGCACTGTGATGCAAAAGAGTGAGAAGTCTAGGAATAGCATTTTGTTGATTATTTGGTTTTCTTACATATGTCCAAGAGAAAAGTCTGTTAGGGTGCTATTTTTTGATTTTTGTATGATGCAGTTTGAGAGAATTTTAGCTAATTGTATTATCTTGTATTTGTACATGGATGGTTTAATTGTGTTCAGAGGCTAGCTGCATTTGTAGGCCATTTTAAACCTAGCCAATTCCGGGTCTGTGCTAGAGTAACCTATCCCATTTGGTTATACATTAGCCTTAGCCATCCCATGCTCGATAATATATTACTCCTAATGTGAATAACTGGGATCGTACCATTGATGGTTTGAGGCAACCCATGCATGGGGTAAAGCATTTAGAACCTGCCTCTGTCCATTAGTAGTACAGTGGGCAGTACTGGGGTAAATTTTCTGTTTCCCATTTCTAGAGCTAAGTTGTGCTTGAAAATAGACAAGGATGAACTTTGTTTTAGGCGGATGAGGAGTCTGTTCCACAGCAGTGGTATTCTCTGAATTCTGTTGATGTTGCATAAGAGGTTTATATCTCTTGACCGAATGTTTCTGATGCCATTTGACTTGCTGATTGGCAGTAATTCCCTCAGTAATGGGTTATAGTATGCCTGACGGAGGTAATTTCTTAACAGTCTGTAGGATACTGAATATAGAGACAGGGCTTTGACTCAGTCCATGTAGGGCATATTTAGTTCTTGTATCATTTTAGTAAGGTATCTCTGTGGGCATTCAGTTGTTGCACATGTCTGGACAGATGCATGCTAAAGAGGGCATTACATTAAGTGACTGGCCTAATGCAGGCTGAATACAGAGGGCAATAACATCCCTAGAACTAGACACAATCCCTTTTGTTTATAAGCTGTGCAATACAAATCTACTTTCTTACAACAGTAGATAAGTTCCCAAATCCTGCACAACTGAGTCAACTTTTAAGGGAGTATTTTTATTGTGGTAGTTTCCTGGGTAGATGACTTCCCAAAGGATACAATAATGCATTCATTCAGCTGGGAATCGCTGTCAGATACAACAGATACCAGCTCACACCTACGTAGAGCCTGGAGTTCATAGGTGCTCAACTGGACACAGTCAGATAGCTGCTTTTCCCTGTAATCGAATACAGACATAGAGCTCTCAAGTCAAGAAAGTGATTCAAAGTTCTTCTCTTCTGGCCCGATTTTAATTTTGCAATCCCCAGGATCAATTTCATCAGCTATCACCCTTGTTCCTCTGGCCAGGTTCCACATGCAAATTCTTCAGTGGACAGTCCAGTGGTCCATGCTTCAACATCGTTGACCACTTCAATCAAGATTAAACAAGAGAGCAAGAAACCTTCTTTGGTGGATTCATGCAAACCAGCCATCTTTGTTCTTCCCTTGCTGTCCGTCTCTGACCATGGTTGTCTCCCAGTTGGGAGGGGGGGGCAGTACTTGGGAATGACATTCCCAAGGTACATGGTCTCATGAAGAGGCCAAGGTGCATGTCAGTGTCCTGGAGATAAGAGCAGTTCTAGCATTGTAGGCCTGTAAAGATGCTCTCCCAGTGGTACAGTTGCCATTTACATGGTCAGTGTGTCAGTACTCTGGTATATCAACTAACAAACTGGGAGGAACCAGATCTTGCCCTTTTTGTCAAGAAGCAGTGAGAATGTGGCAATTGGTGATCTCTTCCGGTCGCTTTCTAATAGCAGTGCACATTTTGCGGAAATCAATGTGATTGCAGATAAACTAAGCAGGTCCATTCTGATGCCTTAAGAGTGGTCTCTCAATATCAAAATGGCGGAGAGGATTTTCCGTTGCTAGAACCAGCTGTGCTGCAATCTGTTTGTCTCTTCCCTCAACCACAAATGCAGCAGATTCTTTTGCCCTGATCCCTCCAATGGGAGAGTCAACAAGAGATGCTCTAGTCCACGACTGGCCCTCCAGTCTTCTTTACTCACGATTACCCCTCATTTCCACATTTCTACAGAAAGCATTCTGGATGAAGAGCACAGTTGTCCTCATTGCACCCTTCTGGCATTGTCGGATCTGATTCCTCTTCCTCTGACCTAATTTTCTACATATGCACTGGATAATGGATCCCACTCCAGACCACTTGTCTCACCTGACCGATATGACTCAACCAGGCCTCAGGCTGACTGCATGGTTTCTCCAGTTCCCTTGATTGCTAGGCATCCCAGATTCTGCTACCCAGTACATTATAGTTTATCCTCTCAAAAAGCTTCTACTAGAAGGATCTACAAAAGTAAATGGAAAGGATTTGTTTTCTGGGCCCTTAGGAAGGACCTGGATACTTTTTCAACACCGGTACCAACTATTTTTGCATGTTTAGCTTCAATTTTCAGTGAAAGGGCAAGCTTTTCAGTTGTCAAAGTTCAATTGGCTGCCAGTTCTAATTTCCACCTGGGCAAAAATAACTCATTGTAAAGCCTTTCTCAAGGGAGCCTTTTTACTAGACCCCCCCCCCCCCCCATCCATTAAAGGATCATATTCCTCCTTGTGACTTGACTAAAATGCTTCAGGTCCTGACAAAAGCCCCTTTTAAACTTTAAGACAAAGCATTTTATCCTGGAAATCCATTTTTCTGGTCACTATCCCATCAGAGCTTGGAGGTCATAGACTAATCGAACTATCTTCTAAGCCTCCTTACCTGTTTTTTCACAAAGACAGAGTATCCTTGCAAACAAATCCATCTTTTTTTGTCCGAGTAGCTTCTGTTCCTAACATAAACCAGGATGTTCTGTAGTCTTATCTCGCCTTCATTCTTACACTTGGGACCGGAGCCGAAACTCGGCTCAGACTCGCCCATACTCTAGTTCAAAAACTTCTGGTTGGCTCGTGGCTAGGAGGTATCAGTCACCCACATTCCCCAGATCTCGTTTACCACTCATTCAGCTCAAACGTGATTCTTTTTGGCCGTGGCAAAGTGATTTTTTTCAATATAGTGAATTGTCATTTTTGGATATTGCTATATTGTCTTGCTGTTTAGTGTGCATATTTGCAGTTTCTGCCTGTCTCGGACGATTTGCTGCATCGTTGTTGTTTGGCCGTTTTCCGTTGGCTGTTTTGGCATCCCTGCATCACTTTTCTGTACTGCTGTTTCCTCTCTCCTCTTGGGCTAGGCCCGTTTAAGTTAGAAGACCTAGTCTCCTCTCTGCTGTTTTGTTACCCGTTGGGCTAGGCTCGTTTAAATTAGAGGACCTAGTCCTCTGTTCTGTTTTTCCTTCTTCCTGGGCTTGCCCCATTTAAATTAGAGGACCTAGTCCTCAGTTTATTCCATTTCCCCTTAGGGCTAGGCCCGTTTAACTTAGAGGACCTAGTCATCCATTATCTTCTCTTTCATTGTTGTGTGTTGTAGTATTTTGTTTGGGGATTATGTCAAAAGACAAGGACCATAAGCCTTCAGACTTATCAAATGTGCCCAGAAGATGTCCTTGACTGATGGGCACAATTTGTGTGTTTTACTGTTTGGGGTCTATCCACCTCAAGAGTCTTGCCTGTTTTGCCATGCGTTAAGTCCTCGTGTTGTTCAGAAGAAGAAGAACAAACTGATTTTGAAGGGACTGCTAAAGCATTCCTTTGAGGAGGAATTGGGATCCTCATCATCCAGCTCTAAGTCTCCCTCCTGCAAAAAGGAAAGACCAAAAACTACCAAAAGGCGGTCTCCCACCCAATCTGTTACGTCGGAACCGCCAGACAAAATTGCTAAAGTGGCTTCACCCTCATTGGCTCCACTGATTTTTTTTTTAGTGCCGATAGAGGGTAGCTTAGTGGATCCATCAGTCTCTGCTCCAGGTGCTTCGGAACCGATGACTGACATTATCTTTCAGACTCCATCTTCGGTCGGTTTATCGGACTCTTAGGTCGCAGTTTTTACACCGATCCAGATCCCTCATTCTATCTTCTAGGTCCTCTAGGAGCCTTTCTGATGAGGATGTCAAGAGAGTGGTGTGTAGACTGCTTCAGACTTTGGTGCTAGCAAATTTGTTTTTGGCTCTGTCCCAATTGGTTCCAGAGCCCAATATTCCATCCCACTCAATTGATGTTCCGCCGAGCTTCTCTGAGCCTTCGGAGCCACTGATTGTGGATAGGTCAGTTCCAGCTACCTCAATTGGTGTCTTGATTCCCATATCCGCTCTGACTCTCTCTGTGCCGTCCGTGAGGTCGAGGATCCGTAGCTCTCCAGTCAGGCCCGAGGGGGATGCTTCGAATCTAACTACTTCGGTTCCAAGCCACCTCTCGGTGCTTCGGCGAGGGTGAGCTTGGACCCCACATCTGCTTCCGAGCCCATCCCCTCGGTACCGAGGGTTGCCTCTGTATCTTCGGAGTGGGGGGGGGGGATTCAGCATTCGAGGTGATGTGTGCTGTCCAGGACTTCAGCTTCATCCAGAGGTACCGACACTCTTTCCCCCTAAGGAGCCGATCTCAGTCTCAGCTCCCTCTCTCTCCCTACACAGCAGAGACCCGCAGGCTCAGGATACCTCCATGTGTGGTCCCCAGTCTTCCGAGGTCTCCCCAGAATACCTGTCTCAGGAACCACCTAGGAAGAGAACTTGTAAGAGGAAGCATGTTGACTCCCCCGATAAGTCCATTACATTAGACACTGACCTCGAGGAGTAAGAAGGGTCCCCCAAGTCTCATCCTCTGATATCTCTTTCACAGATATCCTTGAGATCCTGAAACTTGAGTGTCTCCTCCTTTCAACGAGCTACTGGATTTAGTGAGTTGAAAGGTGTGGGAATCTCATGATTCTGTGGAACTGGTTTCTAGAAGACCAAATAAAGTTTTGTCAGCACCCCAAGACAAGAACTTTTTTGCTAAGGGCATTCCAGTAGATGCCATGGTGGTGGCAGCACCCACCAAAAAGGAACTTGCTGAAACTTCTTCCAATGTCCATCTGCCGAACAAGGAGTCTCAAACAATGGATAGGTATGGGAAATGTGTTTTGCTTCAGTGGCCTTTACTCTGTGGTTGCTGAACTATGTGTCATTTCACAAGGCTCTAGAGAGATCTAAAAGAGCTGGGATATACTCTACAGGGTAACGTATCTGATGCTGTATCTCAGAAGGTCAACGCACAGATGTCAACTGTAAGTTCTATTGTGAACTCCTCCATGAGGCTGATTTCATACGCAGTGGTCATCCCTATCAGCACTCCTGAAAGGAGGCTGACTGCATGTCTCTGGAGCCAGCTGGAGGTCATATTTCTTTATACCGAGAAGCCTGCCATGACATTAGTCAAGACAAATGGGTATTAAAGATAATTACCATAGGTTACCATATTCCCTTTTCTTCTCCACCCCCTCAGACCAGGCGAATCCCAGATGTGCCACCCAATCACAGGGATTCAGCACCTCTAGAAATCCAAAACTTGCTCGTTAAGAGCTTCATCCAACCCGTCCCTGCAGACCAAGTAGGATTAGGGACTTGCTCCAGATTCTTTTTGGTGCCAAAAAGAACAGGGGACATGAGACCCATTTTGGATCTCCGTAAACTGGATGAATCTGTACAGAAGTCCAATTTCCGAATGGTCACCATGCAGTGGATACTCCCGTTGTTAGGGAAAGATGTTTGGATGTGCTCCATAGACCTCCAAGATGCATACTACCACATCAAAATGGACAGGGCATCAAGGAGTCACCTACGCTTCTGGCTGGGAGCCAGTCCTTAATCAGTTCCGTGCCTTGCCCTTTAGTCTCACCACAGCCCCCAAGGTGTTCACCAAATGCATGGCAGTGGTTACGGCTCACTTGAGATGTCAGGGATTCCAAGTGTTTCCATATCTGGACGACTGGCTCCACACTGCCACTACCAGGCATCTACTGTTACAGGCCAGGGACGCCGCCATTTCAACTTTCCTACAGCTAGGAATTACAGTAAATTGGCAAAAATCTGCATTGTTGCCCTCTCAGCATGTGAATTTTATTGGAGCTGAAATAAGCACTGCGTTAATGAGGGCCTGCCTGCCTATCGAAAGAATTCAGAGTTTAAGGGAACAGATCTTGACCCTACTTCCTCTAAGAAAAGTCAAAGCAAAGGTGGTGCTCAAGCTATTGGGGACCATGGCTTCCACAATAACACTAGTTCCATTAGCCAGACTGTACATGAGGGTCCTTCCGTGGTTACTCTTTGCCCAGTGGTCACTGCAGTATCTCCCTCTGTCTCATCCTATCTTTAACGAATTTGTGCAAGCAGGATCTTCATTGGTGGATCCAGACTAGCAACCTAAACACAGGCAGACCATTTGTTCCCCCCTCCCCCAGTTTGCTACTGTGACCATGGATGCCTCCCAGATAGGGTGGGGGGGCATTATCTCGGGAGAACAGTCCAAGGCACATGGCAAGATCACAAGGCTCAATTGCATATCAATTTCTTGGAGATGAGAGCGGTGCTTCTAGTGTTGCAAGCACTTCACAGCTTTCTCGGTCCAGGAACAATTGCAATCCACTCAGACATGGCAGTGGTTTGGTACCTAAACAAGCAAGGAGGAACCAAATCTTACCCTCTCTGCAGAGAAGCCCTTCGAGTATGGGAGTGAGCAGTGTCTTTCCAGTGCTTTCTGGTGGCAATGCACATCCCCGGAAAATCCAGCGTCATAGCCAATAAGCACAGGAGGGCTATTTTGATGCCTCACGAGTGGTCTTTGAACACTTAAGTTGCGGAACTAATCTTTCGCAAATGGGGTCAGCCTTGCTGCGATCTCTTTGCCACCCCTCTCAATGCCAAATGCAGCAGCTACTTTACCCTGATTTCCCCAGATGGGGAAACTCCAAGAGATGCACTCATTCACGATTGGCCCTCGGGACTTCTTTATGCTTTCCCTCCTTTTCCCCCCTCATTTCAAAGGTAATTCAGAAAGCAATAAACTTGGGAAGCAGGATGATCCTAATTGCTTCTTACTGGCCTCGACAGATTGAGTTTCCCTTCCTCAGACCATATCTAATGGACAAACCTTGGACTATGGATCCAGTTCCAGATTTACTAACACATGTCAGGAGCATTCCATCCTTCCACACCCTCAACTTGATAGCTTGGCTGCTCCAATTCCGTCCTTAGTCAGGCTTCATGACTTTTCCCCTGAGGTTGTACACATTGTCATCTTCCCGCAAACCTTCCGCTAAGAAGATTTATACTAGAAAATGGAAAAGATTCTCCCTTTGGGCCCATGAGAGAGACCTTGATCCCTACACAGCTCCCATGTCTGCTGTTTTAGACTTCCTCTCGCCGTTATTCAATCAAGGTTCAGCAGCAGCAGCTATTAAAAGTCCAGTTGGCAGCTATTTCCACTTTCCATGTTGCTAACGAACCTAATCGTATAGCTCATAGGCTTTGTAGAGCATTTCTCAAAGGGACCACGTTACTAAGACCCCCAGTCATGGATACTGGGGTTCCATGGGATTTGAACTGTGTTCTCCAAAAACTTGTGTCTAGTCCTTTTGAACCTTCAGTGACATGTGACCTCAAGTTTTTATCTTGGAAAACTATATTTTTAGTGGCTATCACTTCTGCTAGACGGGTGTCTGAACTGCAAGCTCTTTCCATTAAACCACCTTATTTGGCATTTCATAAAGATAGGGTCTCCTTGAGGACAAACACTTCCTTCATTCCTAAGGTTTCTTCTCAAGCCAACATTAATCAGTCTTGAGTTGCCTGTGTTCTTCCCTGAATTTTCAAACGAAGCAGAGTATAAATTCCATCAGTTGGACGTCCATAGACAGTTACATTTTTATCAGGACAGAACGAAAATTTCAGAAAATCAGACCAGTTATTTATCTCCTTTTCAGACACTAGGGCCTCCCAGTTTCTAAAGTCACATTATGTCACTGGATTTCCAGTTGCATTTCATTCATCTATTCCTCCAGTGGTATAAAGATCTGCCTTTCAAGGTGAAAGCTCATTCTACCAGGTGTGTCTCTACCTCTGTAACCTTTCAGGCCAGGATCCCAATAGACAGTATTTGTGCTGCAGCAACATGGGCTTCACCCCACACATTGATTACTCACTACAAATTGGATATAGCTTCTAGGAACAGATCTTCCTTTGGTTTCACAGTACTCAGGAGCATTTTCCAATGAGCCACCCGAGATGAAGGTGCTAGGGACACTGTCCCAAGTGTAAGAATGAAGGCGAGATAGGACTACAGAACATAAAGAAGTTATGTACCTACCATAACTTTCGATGTTTGTAGTCCGTCTTGCTGTACATTCTTATGAACCCTCCCTCCTGCCCCCTCCTTGAGGACCTAGTGGTAGAGTACCTACTGTTTATTGTGGTCCTTTCAATTTGATTTGTTCTTTGTCTTTGTCTCTCTTTTCTCACAGCAAACAAGAGCTGGGGAATGTGGGTGATGCATGATGGGATACCTCCTAGCCACAAGCCAACCAGAAGTTTTTGAGCTAGAGTATGGCCGAGTTGGAGCAGAGGTTCGGCTCCGGTCCCAAGTGTAAGAAAGTATGGCGAGATGGACTACAAACATCGAACGTTATGGTAGGTACATAACTTTTTTATTTAACTACCAATTTTCTTTCCTAGCTTTTTGCATAAGGGAGAGTATATGCTCTATCTTTTTGATGT
Organism: Protopterus annectens; assembly: GCF_019279795.1. NCBI lineage: Eukaryota > Metazoa > Chordata > Ceratodontiformes > Protopteridae > Protopterus > Protopterus annectens. The sequence continues at coordinate 61,560 of NW_025048867.1, read as the reverse complement.
GCATATGCGACTTCGCTTTTATATTTACAGAACAAAGACTTCAGGAACGCTGACCGGCTGTTTATTTCATTTTCTCATAACAGTTTGGGCATGCCAATATCCAAAGTTTACATTCAGTTAACCATTTGGCCAGTGTATTTCCTTTATTTATGGTTAAAAAAAAAAAAAAAAGTTTATCCTTGCCCAAGCCTCCTTAGGCTCATTCCACAAGCTCTGTAGTAGTATCTTCAGCTTTTTGGCTAATCTCTTCTCTAGATGACAGTTGTGCAGCTGCAAATTGGTCAGATGGTCATACCTTTAGTGCTCATTATAGATTTCCAGGGACAGAGTGGCATTTGGCTCTGCAGTTCTCCGGGATATCCTTCCAGGAGGGCCTTCCGAGGTTACAGTAATTTGGGGGCTTCTGGATAGATCTAAGAGTGGTACAGGAACCTGTGTTCCTTGTTTGAGCTCTAGCTTCCTATTTCCTTTCTATGTTTAATTTATATAATAGCTTGTCCCTTTTATATAACTAGGGCAGCAAACTTGATATGAGGTATATTAGGTTGATGAGTCATTATGGGTAAAGGGAGGAGATTGAGAGTTCTTGGATCCAATGATATGGTAGAAGCTGCCGAATCAGATCCAAGTCTCAGATCTGAACCCATCAGTTGAGAAGAATGAAAATAGACAACATAGATGGAACGTTATAGTGAGTACATAACTTTTTTTTCCTTTCTCTTAATTTTTGGTATTGTTTTTACATTGTAAATATTTATTATGCATAGTAAGTTTGAAAAATGACATATGCCAAGGTCCCCTTAGGTTAGCTTTCTTTTAATAGGAGAAATACATTTTATATACTTTTTTAGCAGCAGTGCATTGTTTAAAATTCCTTTAATCCTTTGGCTGTGTAATATTTTATGCAACAGCATCACTGAATTTTTTTTTTCGGTGAAGTTTTCATAGCTCACAAAAAGAGTTGTAAGACAGGCAGGCTTGACTGTGAATGCTAAGAAAATTCTGTTTGGCATGATGGACCCAACTATTTGGGTAGCAAAACCACAGCTGGAAAAAAAACTGTCATAATGATCTATGCCCACTACAAAAAAGTATGCGACTTTTTTTTTTTTTTTTTTTTCTGAACATTTGTAACTAATTTTGCATTCATTGCCTGTCCTTCCACTTGGATCTGACTTGGCCACATTCTACAGACTTCAGATTCATCTCTCGAGCTTCTCCCTGCACCCATGATGCCCTATTCCATACCCAATACCTCAGATCTTGTTTGAAGCCATCTTGCATGGAAGTGGATCCTCTCTCACAGCATTTAAGCATTTAGGTAACCGTAAGTGTATTGGTTTATATCTCTTATTTTATATTTTCTAATTTATTCCTTATATATTTAACCTTCCCTCTAGTTTTTTTTTTCTTTGTCCGGTTTCTTATTTTAAAAAGTAAATTTTGTAAGTATCATTGTTGGTACTCCTCTTGTCCTATCTCTTTCCTACCCTGGTTAACAAGATGCTCCTTACCATTGCTGGTAATTTCTTTCCTGTCCTTTCTATAGTTACAGAAAACAATTTTTTTTTTTTTTTTTTAATCACGTATTGTCTTGTAGATGTTCTTAGTCTCCCATTGCTGCAGTCCTTACATATGGGTATTCCGCTGTCCACAATCGGCCCGAATACCAAAGGGCTAGAACCGGCGTCGGTCATCGGCGCCCGAGACTGACGTCAGTACGTGCCAGTACAAATGCGCATGACCGACGCCATAACCTCAGTCTTTCTTGCCGCGTGGTCCTAAGCAGAAGCAGCATTTGCAAGTGCCGTTCGGCGTTCTGGAATTGTTGGTTTTCGAGTTTCAGACCGGAGACCAAGTTGGGCTAAGTACCCGCTAGGGGACACTTTTGTCTTTTCTTGCCTCAGTATTGACGGATGTCAGAAAAAGTTAATAACTGTATTTCTTGTGGGAAACAGATTCCTCATAGGGATTACCATTCACTCTGCATTCCTTGTTTGGGGCCTGAGCACGACGTTGTTGGGTGTCGCTTTTGTGCTACTTTTAACAAGCGTACTATTAAACGTCGGTTGGACTGTGCTAGGCTGGTGTTTGGTAAACGTTGTAATTACAACATGCCGTCTGATTCTCCGACGACTGGTTCTTCTAAGAAACGCAAAGAAAAGTCTTTGCTGTCCAAACAGGATGAGTCGTCCACTCCGGACGCCGGTTCTGTAGAACCACTGACTACTTCAGCGGCTCCTTCTGAAAGTTTACCTGAGTCTCAAGGGGAGCCTTTGTTACTACAGGAAGTGGCTTCTCCTGTGTTTGGCCAGGCTGAGGGTGCTTCTCTGATGTCAGTGGTTCCCTCCCCTCATAGGGTAGTTAGGCCTCCTCCTTCTCAAAGCAAAGCCCATTCTAAGTCTAAGTCTGCCCCTGCTGGTGCTAGTCCCCAGGGTCCAGCTCCTAGGAAGCACATGTTAAAGATGGCTGAAGATTTGATTACTTTAATTAGGGGTTCTATGCCCCCCTGCGAAGAGGCCCAGGGTAGAGACAGAGTTGGAGGGTTTGGTTCAGTCTTCCAATGAGTCAGATTCCTCTGTAGAAGAACTTCAGGATTTCCCTCCCTATTCTGATTCGGAGGCTGAGGACACTACTCCCTCTGCGTCCCCTCCAGAAGATTTTTCTTTCTCTGAGACTTTGCATTCCATGAGGGAACATTTCAAATGGGAGGGCCAGGATTATTCTGATTCTCGTAAAAGGCTAAGAGAATTCTTTTTGCCTCAGCATAGGCCCTTGGCTATTCCCCCTGTACTGGATGTTGTTCAGGATGTATTTTCTGAGGCTGCCCTTAACCCAGATTCTCTGCCTCCTGCCCCGGTTAAACCAGATAGATACTACAGGGTTCCGGAAGCTCACAAGTACTTGTATAAGAGTCCTAGGGCTGATCCAGAAACTATTACTCAAGGCCCCAAAGGTGTTAGGGCTTCTGTGGTTAGGAATCCAGTTCCTCTGGACAAGGATGCTAGGGCCCTGGATAGGTGGGGTAAAACTGTATACCTCTTCTACTTTGGCTATGAGAGCTTTAAATTGTCAGTTTCATATGCTCAGGTATCAAAATTATTTGCTGGGCCAATTGAAATGTAAAGTAGATGCTTTAGCTGAAGGTATTGAATGTAAGGAGCTTCAGGATTTAGTGCATGCTTCAGACCAAGTTGGTAAGCATTCTTTGCAGTGTGGTTTTGATGCTTTACAGGCTTCTTCCAGGGTGGCTGCTACTAGTTCAGTTGTTCGCAGGCATGCCTGGCTTAAAGATCAGACCTTGTCAGAGCATGTTAAGGCTCGAATTATGGATGCTCCTCTACAATCTGATGTTCTTTTGGTCCTCCAGTAGAATCAGTTTTGAAAAAATGGAGGAAAAAGCTAAGTCTATGCAGACAGTTAAGGACTTTTACAGGTTCAGCCCCTAAGTTCAGTAGGAATTGGCCTGCTAAGGGATGGTCTTTCCCCTCTTCGGATTATCAATCTAGGGGCAGGTCGAGGCGAGGTAGAGGTAGGGCTTCCTCTCAGGGCCCTGTTACTTCTAGATCTTTGAGTTCTTCTACCCCTTCTGCTGGGGAGGGCAGGGGTCAGTCCTTTTGGAAACAGACCCAATGACCTGTGTCTTCAGCTGCCGGACTCTGCCTTGCTGGCAGCTCCTCTAGGAGGAAAACTGGGACTTTTCAAAAGGAATTGGCATTTGGTTACCCAAGACAAATGGGTATTGGACATAATAAATCGAGGCTACAAATTTTATTTTCACACATTCCCTCCTTTCAAAGGTATGCCGGATGTGCCTCATCAGCAAAGACTGGAAGCACAGATACAAATTTCTTCTCTGCTTCAGTTGGGAGCAATACAGGAAGTACCTTCTGCAGAAAGAGGCACAGGGTTTTATTCCCGTCTTTTCTTAGTGCCAAAGAAAGGAAATACTTGGAGACCAATTCTGGATTTGTCCATTCTAAACACCTTTCTGGAAATTCCACAATTCAAGATGTTAACACTGCAACAGCTGTTACCTATGCTGGGCAAAGATCACTGGATGGTGACTCTGTATCTCGAAGAGGCCTATCTTCACATTCCTATCAGGCCCAGTTGCAGAAAATTCCTGAGATTTCGGAATGGGAATTTGCATTATCAGTTCTCTGCATTGCCCTTTGGCTTGTCTACTGCGCCCAGGGTATTTACAAAAGTCCTGGCTCCAGTAATAGCTTTTCTCAGACTAACAGGAATTCAAATTTATCCTTATCTGGACGACTGTTTGATTCTGGCTCAAGGCAAGCACGAACTTCTTCAACATCTGCAGTATGTAATGACCGTTTTAAGATGCCTAGGGTATTCTGTGAACGAAATAAAGTTCAGTCTAGTACCCTCTCAAGAGATGTGTTTTCTGGGTGTAAGACTGAATACAGCTGCTCAGATGGCATTTCTTACCCCGGACAAACAAAGAAATCTTCACCTATACTTCCAACAGCTATCAGTAATGTCCAGGCTGACTGCAAGGACAGTCCTTCAAGCCTTGGGGTTCATGGCATCTTGCATTCTAGTACTTCCCAATGCCAAACTGCATATGAGGAAGCTACAATGGTATCTCAAAAGCGTTTGGACTCAACACAGCCACGATTTGGACACTGTCATTCGGATTCTACCTTGCATTCAGAAAGAATTTCTGTGGTGGGCTCAGGAATGTCACCTAAACAAGGGGCTCTCTGTGACCCAACCAGAGGCAAGTCAGATATTGACGACAGACGCCTCGGAGTCAGCCTGGGGAGCTCATTTCAGAGGAAAATGGATTCAAGACCTTTGGCCCCCAGAGCTACTTCACTTGCATATCAACATGAAAGAGATGCTGGCAGTTCAATTTGCTTTGGAAGGATTCAAGAGCCTACTTCAACCAGGACTGGTGTTGATTCGAACAGACAACACAACTGTCATGTGGTACATCAACAAGCAGGGGGGAACTCATTCTTACCCTCTTTGCAGACAAGCAATGCTGTTATGGGAAACTGCTTTGAATCTGCACATCACTCTTCGAGCACAGTTTCTGCCAGGAGCACAAAATTCTTTAGCAGATGTTCTGAGCAGACAGATTGTGGATCCTCACGAATGGAAATTGGACCCTCAGGTATTTCTTCAGTTGACCCCTCAGGTATTTCTTCAGTTGACCATGGCTTGGGGAACTCCAGACATAGATCTGTTCGCTTCTCCTCTGAATTTCCAACTGCCACTGTTTTGCACAAGGCTATTTCATCCAAAAGCCTGGAAAATAGATGCACTATCCTTCAGTTGGAGCAACCTTCACGCGTATGTTTTTCCTCCTTTGCCTCTTCTTCCAAAGGTGCTGTTGAAAGTCAGGAGGGACAAACCTTGCATGATCCTTATAGCACCGGATTGGCCTAGTCAGCATTGGTACCCTCTGTTGAGGAGCTTAATTCATGGAACACCTTGGCCATTACCACAGATTCCTCACTTATTGTCTCAGGAAAACAATCATTTTCTCAATGTCAGGGTGCAATCCCTACACCTGACAGCCTGGCGCATTCTGTTTTAGAGGAGGAGGACCTTCAGCTCCCTCAACAAGTTTTGGATGTTATTTTGGAAGCCAGGCGTCCTAGTACTCGAAAAGTTTATGCTGGTAAATGGAAGAGATTTTTTCTTTGGAGTCCAGCTAAAGGCTTTGATGTCAAATTGCCTAATTAGAGTTGTACATTGCAATATTTGACTATTTTATTGGACAAGGGTTTGTCCTTTTCTGTAAAAGTGCATGCTGCAGCTATTTCTGCTCACTATGATTGTGACCCTCCTTTATTTTCACATCCATTGGTTAAACAGTTTCTTAGAGGGGCAAAGAATATAAGACACCCACGGAGGGCTCCTACTCCTACCTGGGATCTTAATTTTGTTTTGGAAAAGCTGACTCTGCCTCCTTTTGAACCTGCAGCTACAGCTGAATTGCAGTTGTTGTCTTGGAAGACTGCTTTTTTTATTGGCTGTTACTTCTGCTAGAAGGGTATCTGAATTACAGGCCCTCATGGCAGTGGAACCTTTTCTGATTTTTCACAAGGACAGAGTTTCCTTACGTACTAATCCTACTTTTCTGCCTAAAGTGATTTCTAATGTGGCATTGAACCAATCTGTACATTTGCCTACTTTTTATGCTAACCCCCAAAATGAAGGGGAAATATTGTGCATTCTTTGGATGTACATAGGCAGTTAAGGTATTATTTGAGCAGAACCAAAGAGTTCAGAAGATCTCAACAATTATTTGTTTCGTTTGCTTTGACTTCACGAGGGAAGGCTGTCTCGAAACAGACTATTTCCAAGTGGATTGGCCATTGTATTGCTTTTTGTTACTCTCATCATGGCAAGGATGTTCCAGTTGGGATCAGGCCTCATTCTACTAGGGCTACGGCCACCTCTACTGCTTTTTTGAGAGGGGTAGCTACTAAAGACATTCTAGAGGCAGCTACTTGGAGTTCTGTACATACCTTTACAAAGCATTATCATTTACCTCTTTATTCTAGGTCTAGGGCTGGGTTTGCCACTGCAATCTTACAGGGCATGTTAGCAGCCCCTAATGCTATTTAGTTGGCCAGCCTCCCTTTTTTCCGTTGCTCTGGGATTCTACCCATATGTAAGGACTGCAGCAATGGGACACTAAGAACATAGTACAGTTTTGTACCTACCATAAATGTAGATGTTCGAGGATCTCCATTGCTGCAGTCCAATTTTCCCTCCCTCCTTCCCCCCTTTTCTTTTTAGGTTGGGGTTTGGGTGGTGTTTTTTGCATTCTGACGTCTGAGGCAAGAAAGACTGAGGTTATGGCGTCGGTCATGCGCATTTGTACTGGCACGTACTGACGTCAGTCTCGGGCGCCGATGACCGACGCCGGTTCTAGCCCTTTGGCATTCGGGCCGATTGTGGACAGCGGAATACCCATATGTAAGGACTGCAGCAATGGAGATCCTCGAACATCTACATTTATGGTAGGTACAAAACTGTACTTTATATTGTCATGGCTGAAATGCCTACAGGCTTCAAAAAGTGCACTTCCTGTGGGCACAAAATCCCAAACTCTGATTCCCACAAGGAGTGCGTTTATTGCTCAGGAGCAGCACACTTGGGTACAGATTGTGCTGTTTGACCAAGATTTAACTCCAGGACTATAGCTGATAGATCTAACAAGCTAATCCTTAAGGGGTTGTTATCAAAGGCTCCTTTGGAGGATAGGAAAGATCACCACCAAAGTCTCCAAAGATTTGCCGCAAAGGTTACAAAGGCCTTTGAACCTGACTTAATCTGAGTCGAAGAAGAAATCTACGGATACTAAGGCTTTGGATAGTAATATCTAGTACTACTCATGTGCAGCCCACTGATCTGAAATCATCAGATCCATTACCGGGTTTTTTCAGGCGCTGCGAACTCCTTCACCCAAGTTCATCATAAATCCAGACTCTCCTCAGTTCCATTCCCCTCTTATGCAAATGCTGAGAAAGTGCTCCAGACCTCAGTCAGCAACCTCATCCATCAGGTCCTGCAGGAGTCTCTCTGAAGTGGAAATAGGTGGGATGATAAAGTTCCTCAGAGCTCTGATCCAATCCAGATGAGGGTTATTCCATATCCGTCTCCCATTGGATCCATGAACCTTCCATCCTCCTCACACACTATAGTATCACCACTGATTCACCCCTCAGTTTCAGAGTCCCAGGATCCAAGAGTACTGCTGTCGGAGCCGAAGAGTCACGTCTTTGACTCTAACTGTATCCCTGACCAGTTCTGCTTATGCTCCCTCAGATTGGGATGAATCTCTGAGCCGAAGTGTCAGATCCATGAGGCTGGGATTGACTCCGATGTTGGAGCCTTCCTTGCCCCTTGAAACCTTGGCATTAGCTCTGGTCTGGCTACCTCCTCGAGGCACAGATACAGTCAGAGTTGTGGCTTGCCTGCCTCTGGGATCTCTGCTTCAGTACATCCAACTATAGCTTCTCTGGGTCTGTCAGCCTTCGAGGTTAATGAGAGGATATTCTCTCATTCAGGAGATTCTCGTACTTCCTTGGATCCTATACCCTGTCACCCTTTGGTTCTGAGCTGTGCTCCCATCAGACCTACTCCACATGGAAAGCCACTACCAGGAAACATCCAGATGGTCCCCATAGAGGAACAGCTTCTCTCTTTGGACCTTTCTCTAGAACAACCCCCCTGAAGAGATCCATTGAAAGAGGATGTGCAAAATGAGTCGCATGGATTCCCCTATGGAATCCCTCACTGAAGATGCTGACTTCAAAGGAGAAGAGTTCCCCCAGATCACCACCTAATTATGTGTCCTTTTTTTAGACATTTTGGAAATCCTTAAGCAGAAAGGTGATTGGTCTTCAGATAACCCATCCCCTGAGGAGGCAGTATTCTTGGAAGCTTTTGGTTCTGGCCCATCTGTGTCTTTGGTGACTCCCCTCGACCAGTGAACTTATTGATCTGCTTTCACTGGGCATGGAAGGAACCGGACTCTATTGAACTGATCCCTCATAGACTGGACAAAATTTTAGTCCCTCTGAAAGACCACAATGGAGTAAAGATGCCCTTGTGGATGTGATTGTTCTGGTGATATCCACCAAGAAGGAGCTCACAGAACATAGCTCTACTCTCCACCCCCTAACAGAGTCTAGGACATTGGACAGATTTGGAAAGTGTATTTGCATCAGCGACTTTTGCCTTGCGGTGTCTGAACTATTTGGCACACTTTACAAGACCGCAAAGGGAATTGACTAAGGAACTCTGTCTCGGAGTCCATGTCTTCAGAGAATTACAGGACTACATCCTCGCAGCTGGCCACTCTTCTCTATATTGAATGCATCCATTAGGCTAATTTTGCACGCAGTGGAAGGTACCTTTAGGGTTGCTGTTTAGGCATTGCTGTAAGGAGACATGCTGTAAGGAGACATGCCTGGATGCAGCTATGCAGTTTTTGCAGAGCTCAAGTCTTCTTTCATCAGTATTTCCTTTGATTGAACTTCCTTGTTTGGTCCCTCTGTTAAAGAAACGCTTTCCCACAGTGAACAGGAAGGAAAGATCCTGTCTGCTGTAGGGCTTCACTTTTTTACCCCTCTGTGATCCTTCTCAAGGAATCAGAGGAAGTAAAAAAAAAAAAAAATGGGGTTCTGGAAATTTCCGGGATCTTTTCAGGATTCATGCGGGGATAACTCCCTCCGAGGCAGAGGAGGGAGTTTGAATGGAAGACGCCATACTCTTGGCAGAAGAGGCCTGCAAAATCTGGGCTTCTGAGATTCTTCTCTTGATAAACCCTTTCAGTGCTCCTGAAGGGCTGCCCAACTGCCCGGCTCTGGAGGCAGCCTGAGAAATATTTTTCCTTGCACACAGATGCCTTTGCTACTATAATAAAAGATTCTTGGGTGCTAAACATAATATCCAGAGGTTACTTTATACCATTTTTCCAAACCCTACCCCCAAGAGAAGCAAGCTTCCCAATAATTCCACCCATAGAGAAGCTGCAGCTCAAGAAATTCAGAAGCTGTTAGACAAGAGAGTCCTCCAGGAGGCCCCACCAGACCAGGGAGAATTCAGAACTTACTTGGGGTTCTTTGTAGTGCCAAAAAAAGACAAGGGACCTGAGACCAATTTTGGATATAAGCAGTTTGAACCAGTATGTGAGGAAGTAATTTTTTTAAACCTTCACAGTTCAGTCCATTCTACCTCTTTTACACAAGGATGATTAGATTGCTCATTCAATCTTCAGGATGTGTACTATCACATAAAAACAGAGAAATTATTCATAAGACACAAGCTATCAACTGGGAGCCAGTCATTCAGTTCAGAGCCCTGCCCTATGGACTTAGTAAACACTTTGGGGACTGTATTAAGTCCAAGTGTATGGCAGAGTAGCAGCTCACTTGAGACTTTAAGGATTCCAGCAGTTTCCATACTTAAATGATTGGCTCCACACCACTCCAACCAAGTATCTCCTAAAACAGACCAGGGGACTACTTGCTCCAAATTTGCAAGTCTCTAGGCATTACAGTCATCATGCCCGAATCAAAACTATTACCATTTCAGAGCCTGTAGTTCATTGGTCCTCATCTGAATTCTGTAAATCAAGACTGCCTGTCTACCTCCACAGCACGTGGCCATAATCAAGTCCCAGGTTCAACAAATCATTTCTCATACTACTACTGCCATACTGGCTGTGTAGCCTTTGGGTTCCATGGCAGCATCTATAGATCTGATGTTATCGTTTTCATTCATTCCTTAAAAACTGGGTCTCTGATCCGACTTGGCTGCTGCTTCTCTGTTTCCTAGGATTCCACTCTCAAGCTCCTCAATTTGCCCATAATGCCCGTAACCACTAACAATTTGGTCTGGATTGCATTCTTCTGAACTCGGCAGTTTTCTGAATAATGAGTAGAAACTTTAAAGTTTTTATAGTATCCCGTCTTTACAGCTAGTTTTACCTTTTTTTATAATTTCTTTACCATCATTTGGTATTACTCATTACCATAGCTGGTAAATCTTCCATCTTTCCCTCGTTCTTTAACCTTCTCAGTAAGGAAGTAATATTACCATTGTTTGTATTACCTTCTGCTCTCTACCTTATATTAAAAAATATATATTTTTTGCTGTTAGGCATTCTTCATAGCATTGGCTGAAAATTCTGCTTAATTTAAAAAGTGCACTTCTCTGGGCACAAGCTGCCCAACTCTGATGCCCACAGGGAGTGCGTTTATTGTTTAGGTCCAGCTCACCTAGATGATACTTGTAACATTTGCACTGGTTTCAATGCCAGAGCCATCTGTAATCATGTAACAAATTAGTGCTTAAGGGCCTTATTCCTGCTTCTGTAGCCTTCTACTGAGTCTGCTTTAGGAGCTCAAACTCCCTGTCAGGAATCTAAATCCAAGGAGGCCAGGGAGTGCAAAGTACTCTCCTATCATATCTCCCAAATCTGCTCCGATATTGGATCCTTCAGCTAAGGTCACCAGATACTCAGATCTGGAATTTTCAGGTCTGACACCTTCAACCTCAGTCTCCTCAGCTCCAAAGCCCTCTTTTTATATTCTCCAGAGCCGGTATCTCCAAGACTAGGGTCTCCTTTCCTGCAAGAGACCCCAAGAAAGTCCTCTCAACCTCCTTCACACACCCTCTTCGGTCAGGTCCTCCCAAAGTTTTTCCAAGGCAGAGGTGGATAGAATGATGAGAAAATTCCTCAGTAAACAGATCCAGATGGAGGTCTTATCGTATCAGAATCCAATCTGATCCAAGAGCCTTAAACCTCTCACGTACCATCATTACTCCTTCTCTGATCTGACCACCTGTTTCGGAGCCCTCTGATCAGAGTTCTCCAAGACTCGAACCGTCTATTCCAAAGATACCCCCATATTCGACTTGACTACCTCCTTGATCCATTCGGCTCCAACTCCCCTTGGGCAGGATGCATCTTTGAGTCAAAGCGTAAACATCTGATCCAAGGGAATGACCTCGACTCTGAAGCTTTTGGAACTCTTTCCCTTGGGGCTTTGGCTCTGGACAGCTTGGCTCAGACTACTCACTCAAAGAGGAGGGTCGGGGGGGTCCTGGTTTGTCTGACCTGAGAGCTTTGGCTCCAGTCACATTGGACTCTGCTTCTCCTGGTCCCTCTACCTTTGAGGTGTTGGAGAGGGTCTTCTTTTACCCTAGAACTGTCTCTACTCTTACTACTACAGATTCAGTCCTTGTTCGCTCTTCAGATTCTTTTCAAGTCTCTTCATCATATGCCGTAGGGAAAGCCAGCCTATAAGAGCTTCCCGGCAGTTCTAGTTATGGAATTCCCTGCTTTTTCCGATACCTCTCCAGACCACCCCACTGAAGAGGTCACCCAAAAGAGGTTGTGAAAAAATGGGGCACTTAAATTTCCCTCAGGAATCTGACAGAAGACTGTTTCATTGAAGGGGAAGGGTCCACTACACCACCACCAGAAGAAGTCTCCTTCGGAGGTGTTCTAGAAATCCTATGCCAAAAAGGTGGTTGGTCTTTCAAAACACCTTCCCAGGAGGCCCATCTACATCTTGGGTTAGCCCCGGTGGATGAGCTTATAGATCCCGGGCATGGAAGGAACTGGATACCATAGAACTGATTCTCAGATATCTAGATAAGATTCTTGGAGCACCTCAAAACAGACTTTATTGGAGTAAGGGAATCCCCATAGATACTATGATTATTGCGACAGTCCGCAAAAAGGAGCTGGCCAAAACGGAGCTCCTCCATCCCCGTAACAGAGAATCTGGGGCATTGGACAGGTACGGGAAGTGAGTTTATCCCTCAGTGACCTTTGCCTTAAGGTCAATAAACTACCTGGCATATTTCACTAGATTACAGAAGGACTTAAATAACACTCTAAAGACTTATTCCTCATGATTGGCCACACTACAATCTATATTCAGTGCATCCATGCAATCTAACAGATAAGTAGGGGGAACGATCCAAACTGTGAACAACATTCTGAGAAAGACTAATAGTTTTGTTGAGTGTCATCTTACAGTTTTGAAACGCAGGAAAATCCCATTGCAGGGACAGTGTTTTTAATCTGCTCAGATACTGAAGAGCTAATGACATTTTTTCAGCAGCATTACTGGTTCCTGGAAATCAATACAAGGCAAAGGAAATGTGGACAAAAATCAGGCTAAATTGAAGTTTCTCTTACCTGTTACGAGGAAAAGGAGAAAGCCAAAGATGAAAAAAGATGACAGAAGATTTAGGAACATTTGCAGCTTGAAACAGAAGTATAGGTGGTCATGCAGTTGACTAAAGATCCTGTTCCTGGAGAAGAAAGAAAGCTTCATAGATGGAATTTCATGCATTTGTGTAAAACGTGGAATAACCTTCCCTCACACATCTCCTCTCCAGCCACTCTTCCACTCTTTAAGAAACAACTTCTATTACATCTCAACAAATTCTGGCTTTGCTCTTGTACTGACCCTGACTAACCTGCTTTCATCTTTCTTCTATCATAATTCTTTCTTCACCACTATAATATTCTTTCTGACTACAAATGACTTAATGTCTTTCTAGATACTACTGTTCTCATGTATGTAAAAAAAATATATATATTTTAATCGTCTTTTATAATTATGTATTACATACCGAACTACATAATACTTACATACTTCCATATTCTGTATTGAAAGTAGTTACTCTTACTTATTACTTTATAGTTGGTTTTATTTGTTTTCTTTTTAGATTTGTATTACCTGTACTAAAATCTTCGTATTTTTGCTCATTGCTTTTGAGCTAATTGTTTATTTTTATTATCTTGCTTTCACCATTGGAGCTTTTCTCCCTGGGCCTCCACTGCAAATGGACAGTGATCCAGCTGGACTAGCCCGGTCAACAAATGTAAAATAAAATAAAATAAATAATAAAATAATAAATTATAATTCAGTGAAAAAGAGCAACAGGCAGTGCTGGTCAGTGCTGTCGCAAGAAATTAGGGCCATTCAGATCGATTGCCAAGGGGGGGGGGGGGGGGGCAGAGACACAGAGAGACTTCTCTGGTTATGTCTGCAGGAAAACTTGTAGGGTATTGAGATGTCCCAAACGGACCATCAGATGTCCAAAGAAAACCAGATCTATGAAATGCACAGGATATATTTTTAAATGCTTCTTGATTTGAACAAGCATCTAATTTGAGGTCAGAAGTGCATGATATGCTAGGTGTGTAGTTGAGTAATTTCTGAAATGATCATTGTGAAGTAAATAGTATTACTTCATGTAATTTTTAAAAAATAGCATATATTATACATTTAAAAGGAGGATGTAGTGTAGAAAAATGTACAAGGTGGATGTAGCATATAGAGGTATGTATCTTTAAAGTGATCTGCTGATGAAAATAACTTTGCACCACCATACATGCTGCATAAACTGCCAGTCCAGTACTTCTCCCCATCCACTAACATTTCTGTGCTTTAATCTTTAAACGTTTAAAATTGTCATTTTCTATTCGCTGATGCCATAGAGTTTAAACAATGAATATTAACCTCCATGGCATCAGCATTAGGAACACATCCTGTGCGTCCATAGACTTTAATGGTCACAACATAGTGCATGATGAATGACACTTCCATTAAAGTCTATGGCACACCTCATGCTAGTCCTAATACGACGTCACATTAGGATAGCCAAAATTTGTTCAGGCCCTTAGCTTTAATAAAAAGCATACAAAGCTTTTTTTATTAAAATATCCTTGTAAAACTTAGCAGTAACAGGGAGAAAAATAGCTTGCAGGACTCCTCATACATTCTAGAAGCACATGTTACAGATCCACTTAATTAGTTTAAAGGCTATAGCAGAACTTTCTTGCAGTTTTTGCAACTGGCTGTTTACACTTGTATCTTGTCTTTATCACAAGACACCTTGTCAGATACTATGGTTCTATCATGATGATTTTTTTTTTTTAAAAAAAACATTTGCTCTGATGTTCTTTTCATTTCTCAACTGATGGGTTCAGATCCAAGACTCTGATCTGATTCGGACGCTTCTACCAGATCTCTGGACCCAAAACTCTCAAGCTTCTCCCTTTACCCATAATTCCCCATCATCCTGATATACCTCCGATCTCGTTCAGATGTGGATCCTGTAACTCTTGAGCTTTGGAGCATCATCTAACCTTTTTTTAGTGAGTTATATTTGAGAAAACTCAGTTATATCTACCTTAATTCTTCTACCTCCCTTGCAAATTATTTTCTGACTTTTTAATCAGTTTCCGGTACTCTTGCCTTCTTATTTCTTGGTCCCTCTCTAAAGTGCTGTCGTTGGAACTCTGCTTTTTCTTTCTGCTTAAGTTTACTCTTTAGAGTACTCTTTCACCAGCATTGTTGATGGTTCTTTTTTTTTCTATTTCCTTTCTCAAAAATAAAATTTCCTTCCTTTTTTTTAGCTTCTTCAGGCAGTTGTCTTTTTCTTGGATAACAATGGTCCATAAGCTAACTGATTTTAAAAAGTGCATTGCTTGTGGACATAAAATCCCCAACTTACATGCCCACATGAATGTCTTATTTTAGGACCCATGCACGTGGACATGGATTGTTCTATCTGCTCTGGATTCAATTCCAGAGCTCTTGCCTGACCATAGGAATAAATTAGTGCTGAGCAGCAGCCTTCCCTTGTCTTCCTTTACTGTAGTAGCTGGGGCTCATACTCCATCCAACAAAAAAAAAAAAAAACAGGCAAGGGGAAGCCAGATTGTGCGATTAAAGAAAAGGAGTCATGCAAGGGATATCTGGACCCCTCTTCCTTGTTTGCTCCATCACAGCATCCTACTAAAATGAAAGTGTGATCAATTACTTTAGAACCAAACTCCTCCACTCCTACTGGATCTGGTTACTTCATGGCTCCCTTCAACCTTTTTAGAGAGATCTCCTTGTACGCATTCCAGACCTCCATCCTCTACGTCTGTTAGATCTTCCAGGAACACATCTGAAGCTGATGTGGATAGAATGAATGAGGAGGAAATTTCTCTGAGCTCAGATCAGGATGGGGGTACTCCCAGCTCTGACTCCACAAGCTGAACTTTGTCCACTTCCCCCTTGGTCGGTCTTCTCTGATTCAGTCTTCTGTTTTGGAGCCCTCAGATCTGAGTCTCCTGGGGGTGCCCTCATCGGATCCAAAGACTGCCTGTTCTTAGATTCTGATGACTTCCCTGAGTCATCTGGTCCTGAGGCCTTTTGGAGCCAGAAGACTCTCACAGCTGAAGCGTCAGCACTGGGTCTGGGTGTTTGGGATAGACTCCAAAGCTTTCGAAGCCATCTCTCCCCCTTGGAGTTTCCGAGTTGGACAGCTCGGGTCTGACTCCTTACTCAGGTGGAGTCTTGATGGGGTTGCAGGAGCCGTTGCTTCAGTAACTAACAGCTCCTTTGCCTACAACTTCTGATTACCATAGGCATTTTGCCTTTGAGGTTGTGGAGTGGGCCTTCTCTTTGTTTAGAGAAATTACATCCCTGCCCCCTTACATCCCTGCCCCCCTCAGATCAGACAACTTTGTCTCCTCCAGTTCTCTGCTGTGAGACTCATCCATCCATTCCACTGGGACAGTCAGCCCAGTCTATTGTCCAGTCACTCCCTCAGAACATCTTCATCTCTTCTAATACTTCCCCAGACAGTCCCATTGAGGAAGTTCCTTGGAAAAGGACATGTAAAAGGAGACACCTAGATTACTCTCTGGAATCTTTCCCTGAGGACACTGATTTTGATGAAGGGGAGGGGTTCCTCCTGATCTCCACCCAAAGATGTCTCCTTTGGAAATATCCTAGAGCACCTAAAACAAAAAGGTAGGTAGTTGGTCCTCCAATTCCCCCTCTCAGGAGGAATCTGTGGTCCTGAAGACTTTAGATCTGGCTCGTCTACTAGTTAGGTGACTCCCTTGGCTGATGAACTCGTGGATCTTGTTTCTTACCAAGCGTGGAAGGAGACTGGTACTGTAGAGCTGATCCCTAAAAGGCCTGACAAAACTCTAGCTCCCCTAAGGTCTGTGCACATTGGAGCAAAGGAGTCCCAGTTGATGCCATGGTTGTGGCAGTAGCCACTAAGAAAGAACTTTCAGAACAGAGAAGTTCTGTCCATCCCCCAAACAGATTCCAGGGCCACGGACAGATTTGGTAAGCCTGTGTATGTTTAGGCGACCTTTACACTCCAGTCGCTGAATTATCTGACACATTTTACAAGATTACATGGAGGTTTGACCAAAAAACTGTCCAAATCTCTTTCTGGGCCCATGTTTGCCAAGGATCAAAATAAAATCTCCTCACAGCTGGCCACCTTCCAGTCTAATTCTAATGCGTCCACGAGACTGATCTCGCCTGTAGCCAAAGGCACCTCATGGGCAGTGGGTTCAGCCATTAGCAGACATGCCTGAATGTGACTGATATATTTTGTGGAGATGGCTCTTTCTTGTTTGGCCCCAAGGTAAAGGATACGCTGTCCAGATGTGTGCAAGAGAGAAAGGCCTTGTCTGTCGTGGGAGTATGTTTTTCAACTGCTCAAAGATCTTTCCCAAGGAATCAATGGGGAGGTAAAAAAATGTGGTTTCGCAGATCCCAGGGTCTTTTTCAAGACTCTGATGGAGATATTTTCCCCGGAGGCAGAGGCTGTCCTCTTGGCAGAAGTGGCCCACCGAACCAGAGGTTCTGTGATTCCTTCTCAGATGAGCCCTACTAGGGATCCTGAAGGGGAGGCCTGACTGTTACCATCTCTGATTCTTCATTTCCTATCTTCTCAGAAGCTTCTACTGCAAAGATTTATAAAAATAAATGAGAGAGATTTTTCTGGATACTTCAGCACCTGTGCTATCTCTCCTTGAATTTTTAGCTCAATTTTCAATGAAGGTGCTAGTTTTTCAACTATTAGTTTAATTGGCTGCAATTTTTGGGCAAAAATAACTTACATTTTTCTAAACTGTATACAGCCTTTCACAAAGAAGCCTTATTACTTAGACCTTGCTTATTGGATCTTACTCTCTTATGCCAGGGCAGAAATAAATTTTTTGTCTTGGAAATCTATTTTTCTAGTTGCTGTCACATCATGTAGATGAACATCTGAACTCCAGACTCTGTCTTCTAACCCTTCTTACCTAGTTTTCGACAAAGACAAAAGTTTTTGCAGATCAGCCCATATTTTTTGCCTAAGATAGCTGCTGATTCCAACATAAACCAGATCAATTAATCTACCATTTTTTCCAAACTTTTCAAATAAAGGAGAGTATATGCTCCATCTGTTTGTTGGATGTGCTTAGACAACTTCACTCATCACCATAGAACCAAAGACTTCAGGAAAACTGACCAGTTGTTTGTTTCTCCTAACTGATATTGGGCAAGCCAGTTTCTAAAGGTACATTGGCAAAATGATTAACTGAATCTCCTCTGTCTATGGTTTAAAAAAAAAAAAAGTTTCTTTGCCTAAGCGTACTAGAGCTCACACCATGAGGTCTATGGTGGTCTCATCAGTTTTTTGATCAAGGGCTTCCTAAGATGACATTTGTGCAGCTGCAACTTGGACTAATTCTCACATCTTCAAGAGAAATCTTGATGAGTGGATGGGTTCACCACGGGGATCACTCCAGTGGCTCTACTTGATAGAGGCACTGGGAACTAATGTCGGGCGGCACGATGCCAGGACACTTTTTTATGGGCTAGGCTTGTAAAAGCTCCAGGGCCATTAGCCTAGTACACACCTATGAACTTTTATTGCTCATTACAAATTAGATTTGGTTTCGTGGAACAGAGCAGTCTTTGGCTGCACAGTAGTTTGAAATAGTGTTCCATGAGGGCCATCCAAGGTTTCAGTGGCTGAGGACTTTGTCCCATCAGTTGATGATGAATGGAAAGGACAACATTAGAGAAAAAAAAGTTATGTACTCACCATAATGTTCCTTCTGTGTTCATTTTCATTCTTCCTCAACTTCCCACCCACCTGCCCTTATCTTTTGCTTCTGGAAATATCTACGAGTTTTTACAGGAACCTGTGTTCCTTGTTTCAGCTCCAGCTTCCTTTTTCCTTTCTGCATTTGTTAAATTCCTTAACAGGTTGTCCATTTATATATAGGAGTAGCAAATGTGATCTGAGGTATGTTATGTTGGCTGGGCATTATGGGTAAAGGGAGGAGCTAGAGAATTTTGGATCCGAAGATCTGGTTGAAGTGGACGAGACTGATCTGAATCTCAGATCTGAACCCATCAGTTGATAAGAATGGAAACTAACTCAGATGGAACTTTATGGTGAGTACACTATATTTTTTCTTTGTTTAACTATTTTTAATTATTGGAACATAAAACAAATCCATTAACAAGGGAAAAAAGCATATTGTGACACATTTTAGGTTGGTAAACAAAGCAAGGAAAAAAATGAAATGCACTAAACTAATAACTGAAACTTCTAAGATACACTGGTACCAGTGTCACTTAAATTCTCTATATTGTTCATACATCATAATGAAATGTTGCCAAACAGTCAGAGTACAAACCGTTCAAAATGCTCTCTAGTGTTTTTCCTTCCAAGAGGAACAGATGGTTGCTGAAACCTTTCTACAGTGTTTTATGAATTTGGTCATTTAACTGTTTTTGTTAAAACTTGCTTGGTCATTATGTTTTGGGCTTGAGATTCCAGTAGTACAAGTACAGTAGAATGAGGTATATAAATGGAACTCTATCGTTTTAGGTCTACATATTCAAGATGGGCTGTAACACCCTTTCCTGTCCATGCCTCACACCCTCTTGGTGGCTTTCCTCTTCACTCCTTCAGTCAGTCTCATATTCCGCTGTGTGAATTCCAGCGCTGTACAAAGCACTTGCTGAGTATCCTGATGAGGGCCCAGAGGTGAGGTGAGGACATTATTTTGTTGCTTCTGGAATTCATTTCACTGAAGATGTACTCCTGTATTCTGTTTGTTGACTCCACTGACCTGTGAACTTGGCTCTTGTGGTGTAGCATGGTATAAGTTCAGCTCTTCTGACTTATTCTGCAAACCAAGGTTGTTCTGGTCCAAATGCATTTTCTCAAGAAAACAAGATACTAAGTAAGCAAACTGCGCAAAACATATGATTATGGTATGGAAGCCAGACAATGTGGAATGCATAAAGAAACAGCACAACAAACTAAATGGGTAAGACATACCAATTCTCAACTCAGCTGCCATTGTTTTAAATATTTAGCATCTATAAAGGAGTTGAAAAGATGACTTTCTCCCGTTTTCCATAACTGCAGCCATCTTTGTTTCATGAGTAAAGAGGCTGACACTGTTCACTGTTGCTACAAACGTGTCTAGGACAAACACACAGACAATTAATGGACCCTGGACTATTTTCCTGCATTATTACTACTGTCACATCCCTTATTTCTAATATGCCTCTCACAACAGCCCCTGTGTTGATCCTTGTGACCATGCAGTTTACCCACTCATCCTTCTGTCATACCCCAACCTCCCTGTAGATAACTCTGTGGGACCGAATCAGAGGCATTAGCAAAGCCAGTCTACATTTACTAGTGCTTATCTGTCAGTTTGTCCTGTCATTCATAGGATGGTGACCCTGGATACAGTTCACCCGAGTGCTCTTTCTGGTCACAAACCCATGTTAATTCTCCCTAAGGATTGTCTGCTTGACATTCCTTGTCAGTGTTGTTAAGTTAACCGGCCTGTAGTTTTTCAGATTTGCCTTGCTTGTCAACCTACCCCCACCCTTCTGTGCAAGAAGAGTACCAAACATACATGCATCCTGTGCACTGGCCATGATCTGTTAAAGATTTCTGTTAGTAGTTCAACATTCTTTAGATTCCCACGTATCCCGGGAGTTGGTCTTCTAATCCGTACCTTATGCTGTCATAGAACAGCAAGTTCCTCCATTTCCTCTCTGCTTCTCCCCACTATACTCTGTACCCCTAATTACTTACTGTTAAATCATATTAGTTGCAGCATTTGTCCAGGTGTCTGTCTACCCCTCTTCCCACTCTGTCATACTGTCTCTAGCCCAACACTGCCCTTTTATCTAAAGTATTTTCTAAGCAATCTTATTAGTTACATCATCTATCCTAGTGATAACCGTCTGCTGATACTCCCAGATCTCTCCCTGTTCTTCCAAGTGCTTATTAAGTAAACGCATCAGTCACTCCATTTACTTGCATTGACAGACTACTGATGTGCTTGATTTTATTTGACTAACAAAGTTTAGCGGGACTGATGCACCAGCCTACTTGCCAAACTAGTAGTAGTAGGTAGATAGATGGATGGACACAGTCATGCTTTACCTCATCTTCATCGATCTGTTGGTAAAGATTCATATCCTCTGTTCAGGACACACGGTCAGTACTCTGAAGTGTCGGCCCATATGTATGATTTTGTTTCAGGATGCATCAAATCTGACATTGCTACAGCTTGGATAATTCCCCTTACTCTGAGATATAGGGATCCAAGTTAGTATATAGTAGCACGGTGGGGAGACACCATTTACAAAACCCTTTTTTTAATTGTATGACTGGATTTTATTTTGCTTATGATCCAATTAATTTGCATTATGGTATTTATGCTTTCTTACTGTTGAACAAGTGTTGAGGTTTTGACATGCAGCTCTTTTACATAAATGTTGTCTTATAACTTTGGTACTTGAAGTTTGACAATTCTAGCTGTCATTATCTCCTTAAATAGGACACTAAAAGTATTTATATATTCTCACTGTTGTTGTCCAGGTTTCCCATCTGAATTGAGCCCCAAATGCTCTAAAAACATCAGCATAATGGCATAGAAAACAGAGCAATTGAATATTTCAAAGGGAAGTAGTGTAAAGCTATAAGCATCTTAGAAATAACGGGATTATTCCTAGGTTCGTAGGAGGTTACAAGCCTAGCCATGTTAATCCTAAGTATGCCTATTTGTTCTTTTTGGGTAGTTCCCAGAACAGTGTATGAACAGAGTGGGTCTGTGACCAACACCGGCTAGCCCTGTGTATGAGGGACGTGTGCCACCCCAGGGGTGAATTTGTAGTCTCCCATCCAGTAATCTACATTGTGTTTGAATAGGGTCAGTGAAGAGCTCTGTTTTAAGTGAATAAGAAATCCATTCCAGAGAAGTGGCAGTCTGTGAGACATGATGTGGAAAACGGAGAAATTCTGTGTCCATTTAATGAAAAATAAGCATGTGTAAAGGTATACAGAAAGGCACTGGATTTTAGGTTTATTGGCAAGTAGTAGGCTAGCGGCCTTTGCAGGCCATTTTAAGCCAAGCCGGTTTCCCTTTTTGTACTCTAAATAACGTATCCCATTTGGTTATAGATGGACGTTTTCCATCCCATGATCTATAATTATTTGTTACCCCTAACAGCCAAAACCTGTTTAACAACATTCTAAAATCGTTCAACTTGTCTATTAAAAACTCTGCCTCTGGATGACTCTGTCAGCTGTTTCAATAAACTATTCTTGAACACCCTCAGCAACCTAGCCCCCTTAGAACAAAAAAGAACAAAGGCTAATTCTGCACCTTGGCTGACCAAATCCACCAAACAAATGCTACAAGTCAGAGCTAGAGCATGGAAAGACTGGCTAAAATATAGAAATGATGCAATCTCCAAAACAATATTCAAGTACGTAACAAAGAAAAAAATAGTGAATGCAGATAAAAAGAATTATTTTTCACAGCAAATAACCAACCATAAAAACCCAAACAAATTTCTGGAAAACTATCACATCACTTCTTTAACCAGGAGTCCACATAAAACCCTTCTTACACAGACAAGACACCAACTGGAATGGCTAATATGTTTAGCACCCACTTTATCAACAGCATAGCTACATTACTCACAGGCTATAACACTTGTAGAAATTCTAATTCTGATAATAATCCCCCTTCCCTCAAAACTACCAGCTGGGACAAGAATACATATTCTACCCACTACCATAATCCTTCAACACTTAAAACTTCAATACCTCTATTCTCTTTGCAACCAGTCTTCTACTACTATAATTTGTACACTTTTTCTCAAACTAAAACCTTGTTCC
This sequence comes from Protopterus annectens, assembly GCF_019279795.1. NCBI lineage: Eukaryota > Metazoa > Chordata > Ceratodontiformes > Protopteridae > Protopterus > Protopterus annectens. Next base: position 39,024 of record NW_025048867.1, on the reverse strand, counting down.
TCTTTCTCTGGCAATCTTCTACTGGAATACGTAAAACTTGCTGCTGACTCAGTTGCTTATTTGGTTAGCATTCTTATCATTCAATCCATTATGGAGTCACGTGTCCCTGCCCTTTGGAAGAAATCACGTGTCCCTGCCCTTTGGAAGAAATCAGTCCTATAACCCCTTTGCACAAAGTAGGTAAATCTAATGAGCTAAATGAGCTAAAACTCCTTATCCTTTCTTCTAAAATGAGCTGCTTAAAAAAAAATACATACATGTCCAGCAAAAAACCACCATTAATCCTTAAACCCACCACAACATTGCTTGCATTACCTTACAACAACACACAAACCCCATTTCTCTTACTGACATAGTAAACAAAGCTAGAGACACCAGCCTACACACCTGTAGTGCTGCCAGCCTACACACCTGTAGTGCTGTTAGTTACTAAACGCCTTTGACACAGTCTTACATAACAAACTTCTTCAGCAACTAGAGTCATTAGGTTTTACACTACCCTCCAAGCTATGGTTTAACAGTTACCTATACAAGAGGCAACAATGTGTAAAGTGGCAAGGTTACTTATTGCAACCCCAAGGGTCCAAGAGGTTCATCTCATTGTCCCTTTCAATAATGTCTGCAATCAATGATGTAATACACTGCTAACACCTATACAATCAACTCATATAATACACTGACAATTCCACTGATACCAAACAAAATAAAAAACACAGATACCATTACCTCCTCAGAATCATCATGGCTAAATAATACACTATTACTGCTTACACTAACAATTACCCAACTAAAAAAAACCAAACTAAACTTACATCCATGTTTATCATTGTTGCTACTTCTTCTCTTGGGCTGTTGGGTTTGGCATTGGCAGATAGCCAGCAACAGCTAGCTTAGCTACCCTCCTCTCCCCCCCCCCCCCCTTGCTGCCCTGTAACCAATCAGATCTCATTTGCCACGCTCAGCATCAGACATGTCTCTCTCTGGCTCGAGTCTCGAGTGAGGATAAGTACTTGAATTTGTCTTTCTTTTCTTGTAGTAGTTCAATAGTTTTGTTATAACTTTCTGGTCTTGTGGTTATAGTCCCTCCCCTCCCGTTTTCTGTGTTAACATTTGATCTGAAGTAGTTAACTTCATTTGCTCAGCAACCTGTGGGTATCGGATCATGGATCCGAGGCGGGCCAACTCAAGCTAAAGATCCGAGCTCTCAGCTCCTCCCCCTTACCCATAATACCCTGCTACCTCCCTCCAGTCCTCAGATCTCGTTTGCCGCGGCTTCTAGAAGCACGAGTGACTAGCTCTTGGCTGTTAAGTGAGAGTAAGTTGGGAAATTTTCTAAAATCTTTCTTCAAATTTGTACCATTTTTTTTGTGTGTGTTTTTTAGACCCCTTAGTTAATTGAAATCAGTTTTGGTTCAATTTTAGTTGAATTTTAATGTGTTCCGCTTCCCCTTATCTGTGTGTTAGGGTGTGTGCGTGAGTCATGGCCGAGGGCCCTAAGGCCATTTTTTCGAAATGCGCTGTGTGGTCATAAGCTGTCCCCAGCAGATGGCCACACTCAGTGAGTCCTTTGCCTGGGGGTAGCCCATTTAACATTGGGCTGCCAGAGATGTGCAGCATTTAACCCCCGGGCGCTGAGAGACAGGAGCAACAAGTTATTCCTGGTGGGACCCTTGCCCACGGGTTCTTCTTCCTCATCTCCCTCAGTGGTGCCAGTCGGGGCTGCGACTGTTCAGCCATCAGCTCCCCCACCCCTGGCTGGGACTCAACCTCCCACTGTTTCCCTGGGAGAGGGGGACTCTTCTAAGAAAGAGAAGAGGCATAGAGAGAGGGAGAAAGAGAGCAGAGATAGACATAAGTCACAAGTGGCTGGCCGACTCTGCCCCTTCGGCCCCGGCTAAACAGATCTGTTCCCCGTGAGGGTTTCCAGGTCCTCCCCCTCTCGGCTCTGTTCTCCACGCTTCTCTCTGGAGCCGGAGGAGGCGTCCCGGTCACCTTCAAGGTCGTCTAGGCAGCCTTCCCGGCCTACCTCGGCGACTTCTTCTAGGTCTACTACGAGTCTTTCTGACGCGGGTATGGACTGGATGATGCTTCGATTCCTTCAGGCCCAGATGCAGATGGGAGTGCTCTTGCCCCCCCCCCCTCTGGGGGGAGCTCGGCCCCCTTCTTTGCACCCATTGCTTCTTCTCCGATCCACTATCTAGTTTTGGAGCCGTCTGATCAGAGTAGCCTCAGAACCAGGGAGTCGGCGCCGATAGTAGTCGCTACTTTGATGCCGGCCTTACCCTCGAGTTTATTGGATCATCTTTCAGATCCAAGTTCTCGGGGCAGAGAGCAGAGCTTCAGATCTGCAGTGGTTAGTGTCTTCAGCTCCGTTGCGGTTGGAGCACACTTCCCTTTCGGATCCGATCGCGTCGGCTCTGGCGCCGGTCCTCACATTGGATCCGAGGGGACTGCTCTCTGAGTCCGAGGAGAGTGGTCCGCCTTCGACGTGGTGGAGAGGGTGCTGTCGAAGGGTTCGAGGTCCCCGGTTCGTGCTACGGATCCACCCTTCATTCCCTCGCATATCGGCCTGTCTTCCATCTTCCGGCCCCAGGGATAGCCTGCGTCTGCACCCCAGCTAGTTCCTGTAGAGGAACATGACCCCGTTGGTGAGCCCTCCTCTGGCAGTCCTGCCGAGGAGGTCCCTCACAAATGAAAGTGTAAAAGGAGGCACTTGGACTCCCCTGAGTCCCTCACTGAGGACACGGACTTAGGGGAAGGTTCCCCCAGGTCATCCCCCCCGAGGAGGTCTCCTTTGGAAACATTATGGAGATGCGCATTAGAGGGGGGTGGTCAGCCCAGAAACCTTCCTCTGATGAGTCAGTGTTTCTGGAGGCATTTGACGCAGGCCTGTCTACCTCTTGGGTGTCCCCTCTGGCCAACCCCCTGGTAGACCTGATTACTACCAGGGCATGGAAGGAGCTGGACACTGTGGAGCCAATCCCTAAGAGACAGGATAAAATCCTTAGTCCCCTCGCAGACAAGCCAGCGTGGAATAAAGGTTCCCCGGTAGATGCCATGGTGGTGGTGGCTGCCACCAGGAAGGAACTGGCGCAGGAAAGTTCCTTGGTCCATCCTCCTGACAAGGAGTCTCGGACAATGGACCGCATTAGAAAGCGGATGTTTGCTTCAGCCACCTTTTCCATAAGGGCGCTGAATTACTTGGCACACGTCATTAGGCTTCAGCGAGATCTGATGAGAGTACACTGGGTCTCCCCCAGAGTCCATGGCGGCCGAGGACAAATGAACTTTCTCGGCTCACATGGCCACTCTAAAATCGATATCTAACACTTCTATGCGGTTTCTCTCCCATGCCACGGAGGGGGCGGCTAGAGCCAGTGGAGCAGGGGTCGCCTTGCGGCGTCACGCCTGGCTCCGACTTTACGGAACCCTTCAAGGCCTTCTTCGCGAATGCTCCCTTTGACTGTTCTACGCTGTTTGGCAAGACCGTCCGCGATGCACTACTCCAGAGTGAGAAAGACGGGAAGACTCTGTCTGCCATCGGAATCCGCTTCTCGGCTCCTCAAAGGTCCTTCTCAAGGAACGAGCAAGGACAAAAGAAGATGTGCTTCCGGAAGTCTCAGCAGTCCCGTTCTGCTCCGGACCCTTCATCTTTCAGAGGCAGGGGAGAGCAAGGCAGAAGCCGGCCCAGAGGCAGAGGGGAGCCGAAGAATTTCGGGTCAAGAGAACCCTTCTCCAACCAACCCACGCAGCAACCCTGAGGGGCTGCCCGACTGCCTCTCTCTGGAGGCAGTCGGGGGGGGGGGGGCGTTTTTCAGAGCATCTAGCAGGTTGGGAGTCCATTACTACAGATCGCTGGGTGCTCTGAATAATATACAGAGGTTACTCTATCCCCTTCATAAATTTTCCCCCTCTAGTGGAGCGCCTCCCCGATGTCCCACCCAATCAGAGGGAGGCAGCAGCTTCAGAAATAAAGAAATTGCTAGAAAAAAGGCCATCCAGCATGTCCCCCCCCCCCCCAGAACAGTCCGGATCGGGCAATTACTCCAGGTTCTTTTTGGTGCCAAAAAACCGGGGGACTTGAGACCAATTCTCGACCTGTCAACCTTGAAACCTGTTCATTGCCAAGGAGAAATTCTGGATGGTCACGCTACAATCTATTCTCCCCCTGCTGCAAGAGAACGACTGGATGTGCTCCATAGACCTCAAGGATGCGTACTACCACATTCTCATGGACAGGCGATCCAGGAGGTTTTTCCGCTTTCAGCTGGGGGGGGGCAGTCATTATCAGTTCAGGGTCTTTCGTTTGGCCTCACCACAGCCCCCAGGGTGTTCACCCAAGATCATGGCGGCCGACCTTTGACTTCAGGTCTTTCCATACCTGGACGACTGGCTCCTCGCAGCCCCCACCAGGCATCTACTGTGTTCCGCCAGGGATTATTTTTTACTCTTGGCCCATCACCTAGGCATTACCATAAATTTCAGAAAGTCATCTCTTCATCCTGTTTAGGTTCTGGATTTCATAGGGGCCAGAATAGACTCACTTCAGTCCAAGGCCTTTCTGACAGCGGACAGGCTCCGCACCTTATCACTTCATGTAATAGCACTTTTACAGTCCCCAGCCCCACCCGCAGAATTAGGCCTGAGAGCCCTAGGATCCGTGGCAGCAGCCATTAGCCTTTCACCTCTTGCCTGTTTGCACATGAGAGTTCTTCAATGGACCTTACAGGTCCAATGGTCCCCCCTCCTACATCCATTGGATTCACAGATTCCCCTCAGCAGGGTTTGCAGGGACTCCCTTCTTTGGTGGCTTCATTCCCAAGAGCTTCGGGAAGGGGAGACCGTTCTTGGTGCCTCAACCCCAAGCCACGGTGACCACGGATGCTTCTCGCCTGGGGTGGGGGGCATTGCATGGGCAGAACCATCCAAGGCACGTGGACCCCTATAGAGACCGTTCTGCATATCAGTGTTCTGGAGATGAGGGCAGTGCTTTTAGCGTTGCAAGCTCTTCAGGACTTTCTTCCTCCGGGGACTATTGCAATTCAGGCAGACAAACATGGCGGTGGTCTGGTACATCAACAAACAGAGGAACCAGGTCTTACCCTCTTTGACGAGAGGCCATGAGAGTTTGGGAATGGGCGATTTCCACCAACCGTTTTCTGTTAGCAACGCACATTCCGGGTCGGTCCACTATTCTAGTGGACAAGCTGAGTCAATCTATCCTCACACCTTACAAGTGGTCTCTGATCCCTTTAGTAGTGAAACGGATCTTCCTCAAATGGGGTCAGCCTTGCTGCGGTCTCTTCGCGTCTCCTTCGAACGCAAAGTTCAGCAAATGTTTCGCTCCAATTCCCCCACCGGGGGAGAGCCCCAGAGATGCTCTAGTTCATGCTTGGCCACCCGGTCTTCCTTATGCTTATCCACCTCTCCCGCTAATGACAAAATTTCTACAGAAAGCTCGTCGGTTGGGGAGCAAACTGATCCTCATAGCCCCATTCTGGCCTCGTCAGATCTGGTTCCTGTACCTATGGTCTCGCATCATAGCTCCTCCTTGGGTCATAGATCCCATTCCGGATCTGATTTCTCATCCTTCGGGATTGCAAACTCTAAATCTGGACAACCTCAAGCTTACGGCTTGGTTGTTCCAGTTCCGTTAGTGGCTAGGACTCCCGGTATCCCGTCTCCTGTAAAATCTATCCTGGTAGCGGCACATAAGCCTTCTACCAGGAAGATTTACAACAGTAAATGGAAGCGTTCTTCCATCTGGGCCAGACATAGGGATTTGGACCCATTTACAGCTCCCATTCCAGCAGTTCTTGATTTTTTTGTCCCACATTTTCCATCAAGGGGCCAGTTCTTATACTGTGAAGGTTCAAATGGCAGCCATTTCTCATTTCCACATCAGAGACCATCTTGGACCCTTGGCTTTCCTCTAAGATATGTAAGACCTTCTTGAAGGGCACTTTTCTGTTAAGACCTCCTGTCAAGAATGCGGTTCCTCCATGGGACCTAACCTTAGTTCTTCAGGCTCTAACTGAACCACCTTTCGAGCCTGCAGCCTCTGTTGACTTAAAGTTCTTATCTTGGAAAACTGCCTTCTTGATTGCAATTACCTCAGCTAGAAGGGTATCTGAACTTCAGGCCCTTTGTACAAAGCCCCCATATCTGGTCTTCCATAAGGAGAGAGTATCTCTCAGAACTAATCCTTCCTTCTTGCCTGAAGTGGTCTCCGAGGCTAATATCAATCAAGCCATCAATTTTCCTGTTTTCTTCCCCAACTTTCAGAACAAAGGGGAATACAGACTGCACTTGTGTGCATAGACAATTGCGATTTTACTTGCACAGGACGGCTGCTTCTTGCAAATCGGAGCAACATTTTGTTTCTTTCGCTAAGCCATTCTTGGGCAAACCAGTTACAAAAGTGACTCTAGCTAGATGGATATCCCACTGCTTCTTACACGCGTAAAAAGCTTCCGGTCGGGCAGAACCCTTGGGGGGGTTCATGCTCACTCTACCCGTTCTATGGCTACCTCTGCAGCATTTTGTTACCTTAGATGACATCTGCTCGGCGGCTACTTGGGCTTCTTCTCATACCTTCATCTCACACACTATAAGCTGGATCTGATATCCAGAGGGAGGGCAACTTTTGGCTCTGCAGTGCTCCGGAATATTCTTCCCTGAGGACCTCCCAAGTTTTTTGGTAGCTGGGGACTGTCCCACAGGTTGCTGATCAAATGAAGTTAACTACTTCAGATAAAGAAGTTATGTACTCACCATAACGTTCCATCTGAGTAGGTAACTTCATTTGTCAGCAACCAACCCCCCCTTCTTCTCCCTAACCTGTTTCGTGGTCATCGTCATGATGGAATGTCTTCCTTCTGTTAGACATCAGGTTAGCGTTTTTTTTTTTCTCAAGTATGGTTTGTCCGTATGTTGCTAGATAAGTTGGCAAACTCGATCTGAGGACTGGAGGGAGGTAGCAGGGTATTATGGGTAAGGGGGAGGAGCTGAAGGCGCGGATCTTTAGCTTGGAAAGCTGCCAGCTCCGATCCAGGTCGGATCCGATACCCACAGGTTGCTGACAAATGAAGTTACCTACTGAGATGGAATGTTATGGTGAGTACATAACTTCTTTTTGCTTGTTGTGGTCATTCTTTTTTTGGTGCTCATTGTAGTTTTAGCCTGTTCCCTTTAGAGTTCTTTTGTGTTTCTGGCTGTTGTTGTTGTTGGTTCTTTTCGGGTTTTGACCAACTTTTTCATGGTTAATGATTTTAGCATGTCCCTTAGGCTTTGCTAGTTGCTTGTTGTTTCAGTATGTCAGACAAGCTGGTTGGTTTTAAAAGTAGCTCCTTGTGCGGTCGGAAGATGCCTATGTCCGATTCGCATGAGGAGTGCCTCTATTGTCTGGATGTCTATCACCTAGAGGTCGAATGTGACATTGGTCGAGCACCTAAACAAACTTTTGTTAAAGGGTATAGTCTAAAGGGGTCTGTTGGCCCAGTCCCTGGCCAAGCCTGGACCCTCTGACCAAAAGAGAAAGGCCTCCTCTCTCCCCAGGTCATCTTCAAAAAAAAAAGGCCAGGCTGTTGGATCCCAGCTGCCTGGATCTGACCCCAGATTCTACTCCATCGGATCTGACTTCTTTGGACCCTAGGTCCCGCATCTCCCCCACTGGATCCAGTGCTTCCACTCTGAGACCTTTGGATCTGAGGTCAATGGAATCTACTCCCGGATCCAAGGCCTCCTGATTTGACCAGATCCAGGCCAGCCACGGATCTAGCTTTCTTGGATCCTGGTCATGTGGGATCCAAGCATTTCGATCCTCATTTGTCCTCTGATCCAAGGCGGTCTGATCCAGGATCGGTGTCAGATAGCACAGTTATTATAGAGGACTCCCTGTCAGGTTCTGGCTTGGGGCAGTTCCCTTTTGCTTTCCAGCAAGGACCCGATCTCTGGGCAGGCATGGGAGGTCCTTGGGGTCAAAGACATCCATTCCCAGCTAGGTCCTCCCCCTCTTCTAGGTCCTCCAGAAGTTCTCTCCACACCAGTATGAACAAGATTGATGAGGTCTTTATCAAGGCTCAGACTGACTTGGGGCTTCTTGCATCCCCTGCCCCATCTCCTACCCATTCACTGGCTTCTCATCCGATTGAGATAGATTTTGGATTTCCAGGTCCTGGGATGCACTGGGGAGGAGACTGGGGTCCCTAGAGGCTATTCTGCATCTACACCGTCTGAGTCCCTGACTGCTTCTGCTTAGTTTCCCCCTGGGCAGATGGAGTCCTGGGTTCGACTTGTCCCCCTGGAGTCCTTGGGGGGGGGGTCTGGACCTGTTTTTTCAGACCAATCCCTTCCCCTTAATACTTTGGCCTTTGAGAGCCCGGGGCTAGTACTGTTTGGAGGCTGGGAGGCACTGGCATACTCTGGTCCCTGTTCTCAGTCGGTCCTGCCTGCTGGGAGTGCAGATGAGGCATTGTCCAACCCTTCCGGGTTGTAGAGAGGATTTTTTTTCTCTACTAGAGTTTTCTCCCCAGCTTCACAGGGACCATCCCAGCTCTAAGAGCAGACTCTTCTCTTCCTCTTCCTGGTCAGCCCTCTCTAACTAGCCTTCAGGTGTTAGTCAGCCCCCCCCCCCCAGAGGAGGTACCTTGGAAGAGATTGTGCAAGAGGAGGCAACTAGACTCCCCTATGGAGTCTATCTCTGAGAATATGGATGCCAATGAAGGGGACAGGTCTCCCAAATCTGCACCCAAGGATGTCTCCTTTGGGGGACATCTTAGAAATCCTCAAGCTTAAGAGCGGATAGTCTTTCCTGTCCCCGTCCTCTGAGGAGTTTGTTCCTGAAGGCTTTTGGGAGCACTGCAGAGTGCAGAGGGGATTAGGTAGGTATTTGCTAGAATATTTTTGGTATTTGGATCTAAAACGTATTTGCGTCTATAAAGTGTCCCTAGTTTGAAATTTTTTTTAATAGAATTATGTATGTGTTGGTCAAATGTAAGTTTGTTGTCTATGGTGATGGACAGCAGTTTAGCACTTGTTATGACTTTAAGCTCAGTATTGTTATGGGAATAGATTTTGAATTCAGATGTGCAAGTTTTAGGTGTGAAAAGACGGTCATGTACTTACCATAACTTGCCATCTGTTATCCTATGTCACTATTCATCACTCTTGGAACCTAGGCTCCAACATCATATCCGAGCCGTTATCTTTACAGACAGCTTATAGGCTTGAGCTCCTCCAACTCCCATGATCCCTTTCTGCCATCTAACCCCTCAGATCAACTCTGCCCTAAAGCTAGAACGCAGCTAAGACTGACCTTGACCACCAGATAGGACATCTCCACTTCCTCTAGGTCCCACAGGATGGGGCTGAAGGAGGGAGGGACAGTGATGAATAGTGACATAATATAACTTGGCATCTGTATTTTTCTAAGTACAAAACTCTTTATCGGACGCTATCCATGTCACTATTCCTCATTTTGGGTCAGAGACCCCAGCTACCCTAAATCCTGGGTGGCCTCACAGAAGGACATGCCAAAGAACTGTGGAGCGAAAGGAAACCCTGTTCCTGGAGACCATGTCAAACTTATAATGATTAACAAAAGTGTTTGGAGTAGACTAAGGTGGCTGCTGCACAAATCTCATCTGCTGAATGATGGGCCAAATACGCAGCGGACGTAGCCATAGACCTAGTGGAATGAGCTCTGATTGGACCTGGTAAAGACGGACCTTTAGACGAACAGGCCAAGGAAATAGACTTTGAAATCCAATGAGAAATGGTAAACTTAGAAACTGCCAGGACCAGGATTGTCCGACTGAGATGAATAGCCCTTTTTTAGCAGAGGCCCGGGGAGAAAAGCTCCAACATATTAAACCATTTTCATTATAAATTAGCATTAAACAGCAGTGTTACAGGATTATTACAAGGCATTAAGTAGCAATACAATGTTATACAGTGTCAATAATCAGAAGTATATCAAAACTATTTCAAGATGTATAAAAAGAAATCTGTCATTAAGATGAATATAGTTTTTGGGGTAAGTGGTTATAAAAGCCCAGTTTTATTATAATTAGTTGCAAGAAGACAAGACCATTGTAATAGAATGTTTCCCTGAGGCGATTTGTTTAATAGATTTTAGACAGTAGAAAGAGTAGTCAAGGAAGATTAGCGAGAGCTAGTGGGAAGAATGAGTTAAGGGCAGAAAGTAGATTAAGGTATGAGAAGTAGGGGATGTTTTAAGGAGGGGAGAGTGCAGTGACAGAACCAGTGACTTCTAAAGTGCTCTTTGGTGGCTGTCTTAAATTGTTTAGAATGTGTAAGGGTCCTGATTTTTAGTGGGAGCCTATTCCAAGCAATAGTGGGGTGATAGCTGTACATGTTGCGTCCAACTTCAGACTTGGGTTTGTAGATTTGTAGTAGATCTTGGTTAGAGCTTCAGAGAAGTCTGGAGGGAGAATAATGGGAGATGAGAGGGGATAGTGCTGGACAGTAGGAAAGCTGGTATAGGATAGAATGGATGATCTGGAGCTGAGAAAGAAGCTGGTGGGGTAATTGTGTTTTAGAGAGAGACAGGGATGGTATTTGTAGGTTTGTTGGGCATCAAATCGAACTACCTTGTTGTAGGTAGATTCGAGTTTGGGTAGGAGTGCTGAATTCAGATTTGTGAGAATTTGAGAATTGTACATTAGACTGGGTAGAAGGTCGGTAAGAGAGAGAGCAATCTTGGCTTCAGAGGTAAGGAATTTCTTGTTACGGTAAAGGAGCCCTAGTTTTTAATGAGTCTCTGATACAGGTGTTGACATGCAAGTCAAATTTAAGCGGATTGCCTATGGTTATGTCTAAGAGCTTAGCCCTGGATTCTACCTGAATGGGAGTGTTAAAAGACTGTATGGAGAAGGAGGGTTTAATATTTGTTTGCCAGCTATACTTGATCTACAGTTCATATGTTTTTATATGTCTAGATTTAATTTTCTGAAGAAAATGTGTAATGTTTATTTCTTTGTCAGATGTTTTCTCCTAGAAAACTATTTTTGGACTGCCACTTCCTTTCAGGAGAGATATTTTATTTAAATGCTTCTGTGAAGAAGCTGCATAAAATATTTAATGTTCTGTAGTCCTATCTTGCCTTCATTCTTACACTTTGATTTGGAGCCGAACCTCAGCTCCGACTTGGCAAAATCTTCTGGTTGGCTCGTGGCAAGGAGGTATCCCATAATGCACCACTAATGTATCCCAGATCTCGTTTGCCACTCATTGAGCTCAGATGTGCTTCTTCTTGGCCGTGGCTAAGTGAAAATTTTTCTACTGTTTTTTTTTTTTTTCCAATTTATTACCTCAAACTACTGTATTCAACTGATTTAGTGATTATTTATAACCAGTGTCTGATTTAGGCATATTGTGGCATTGTTTGCTCTGTTTGTGCTGTTGTTGATTGGCCGTTCTACCGTTGGCCTTTTGTGTGTATCACTGCATCGGTCTTCTCTCCTCTGCTTAGGATTGTTTAATTGTTGTTTCTCTTTCTCTATTTCACCAAGGGCTAGGCCCATTTAAGTTAGAGGACCTAGTCCTCAGTCTCTTTGTTGTTTCCACAGGACTAATCGTTTAATTTGGAGGTAGTCCCTGTTTGTTCTTTACTTCGTTTTTTTCTGGCATTGGTGTTTATTATTGTACAGATGTCTAAAGATGCAAAGGACCACAAGCCTTCTGGCTTTAAAAAAATGTACTAAGTGTGCCCAAAAAATGTCTCTGACAGCGATTGGCATGATATTTGTGTCTGCTGCTTAGGCGTTATTCACCTTCAAGAGTCTTGCTCATTTTGTCATGCCTTTAGTCCTCAAGTTTTTCAAGAGAGAAAGAACAAACTCATTTTGAAAGGCCTGTTAAAGCATTATTTTGAAGATGAGTTGGCTGTTTCTTCCTCCTCCAGTTCTAAGTCACCATTTTCCAAAAAAGACAAAGTCAAATCCACTAAAAGGTGGTCTCCCACGCAGTCGGTGTTGGAGCCACCAGACAAAATTGCCAAATTGACTGACTTGCTCTTCGGCTCCACTGGTTTCGGTGCCGAAAGAGGTTTCTGATGTGGGTTTCGGTTCCAGGAATTTTGGCGCCAATAACTGAGTCTGTGTCTCTAAGCCGATCAGCTGAACTCTGTCCGGTCTCCCCGGCACTCAGATCGCCTATTTTTCAGCGGTCTAGGTCCCCCACTTGCTCCTCCAGGTCCTCTAGGAGCCTTTCTAATGAGGACGTTGAGAGTGGTGCGCAGACTCCTCAAGACTTCGGCACTGGCAAATTTACTTTCGGCTCCATCCCAGTTGGCTCCGTAGCCTAATGTGCCCATACACCCTGTCGCTGTTCCTCCTCCAAGCCGATCCATCGCTTCTGAGCCAGAGATGTCAGTGCCACTTGCTATGGAAAGGTCTGTTCTAGCTAACTCAGTTGGTCTCTCTGTTCCGATATCCGCTCCGACCCCTTTGGTGCCATCCGTGGGGTCTAAGATCCTAAGCTGTCCGGTCAGGCCCGAGGGGGACACTTGGACCCGAACATTTTTGGTTCTGAGCTTACCTCTCGGTGCTTCAGCTCGGGTGAGTTCTGACCCCACATCTGCCTCTGAGCCCATCTCCTCTGCACCTTTGGGGGGGGGGCATTCTCGTAGCTGGGAGGGTCGGCTTTCAAGGTGATGAGTGTTCTATCCAAGTCTTCAGTTCCAACCAGGGGCACCGACACTCTTCCCCCTAAAGCGCCGACTTCAGTCTCTGTGCCTTCTCTAATCCAACACAGCAGAGATTCGCAGCCTTGGGGAAACCTCCATGAATGGTCCCCAGTCTTCCGAGGTCTCCCCAGAATATCCTTCTGAGGAGCCCCCTCGGAAGAAAACTTGTAAGAGGAAGCACATTGACTCCACCGATGAGTCCATTACATCAGACACTGACCTCCGAGTCAGAAGGGTCCCCCAAGTCGTCCTCTGATAATATCTCCTTCACAGATATCCTTGAGATCCTGAAACAGAGAGGTGGCTGGCCCACCACCTCCCCTTCTGATGAGGAATCGGTGTACCTGTAGGCTTTTGAGTCTCAACCCTCTGCCTCTTGGGTGTCTCCACCTTTTGACGAGCTACTGGATCTATTGATTCGAAAGGTATGGAGTCTCCCGATACTGTGGAACCGGTTCCTAGAAGACCTAATAAATTCATGTCGGCACCTCAGGACAAAGATTTTCTCACTAAAGGTGTGCCAGTAGATGCCTTGGTGGTGGCAGCAGCCACCAAAAAGGAACTTGCTGAAACTTCCTCCACTGTCCATCTACCGAACAAGGAGTCTTGAATGATGGATAGGTACAGGAAGCGTATCTTTTCTTCAGCGTCTTTTACACACCGATTGCTGAACTACCTGTCTCACTTCACTAAGCTCCAGAGAGATGATCTGAAAGATCTGGTGGATACTCTGCTAGGTAACGTATCTGAAGCGGTGTCTGATAAGTTTAATGCACAGATGTCCGTCTTAAATTCTAACGTAAACTCCTCCATGTGGCTGATATCTTATGCAGTGGATGGAGCGAGTAGGGCAGCGGGTTCAGGGGTTTCTCTTAGACACTCCTGGATGCGCTTATGTAACTTTGCAGAGGCCTTTAAGTCTACATTTACCAATGCCCCCTTTGGATCCTCGTTGTTTGGACCCAAGGTAAAGGTCACACTCACCAGGTGCGAACAGGAAGTGAAAACCTTGTCTGCTGTTGGAGTCTGTTTTTCCATTCCTTCTAGACCCTATTACAAAGGGCAGAAGGGCAGTAAAATGTGGTTCAAGAAGTTGCAGAAGGTTTTCCAGGACACGCAGGGTGATTCCTTCTCCAGAGGCAGAGGAGACGGAAATAATGGTAGACACCACCCTAGAGGCAGAGGAGGCCCGCAGAACCAGGGAGACAGGGATTCCTTTCATGGTCGTCTCTACCAGTGCTCTTGAAAGGAGGCCCGACTGTGCATCTCTGGAGCCAGTCGGGGAACATTTATCCTTATGTCCAGAAGTCTGGCGCAGTATCATTCAAGACCAGTGGGTACTAAGGATAATTACCAGAGGATACCATATTCCTTTCTCTTTTCCCCCTCCTCGGATCAGACTAATCCCAGATGTTCCACCCAATCATAGGGATTCAGCAACTCTAGAAATTCAAAGGTTGCTCATAGAGAGTCATCCATCCTGTCCCCGCAGACCAAATGGGATTAGGGACTTACTCCACATTCTTCTTGGTGCCAAAAAGAACAGGGGACTTGAGACCCAGCAAATTGAACGAATCTGTACAGAAGTTCAAGTTCCGAATGATCACTTTAGTCGATACTCCTGTTAGGGAAAGATGTTTGGATGTGTCCATAGATCTCCAAGATGCATACTTCCACATCAAAATGGACAGAGCATCAAGCAGTCACTTACGATTCTGGCTGGGGGGCCAGTCATTATCAGTTTTGCGCCCTGCCCTTCTCACCACAGCCCCCAGGGTGTTCACAAAATGCATGACAATGGTAATGGCTCACTTGAGACGCCTTGGATTCCAAGTGTTTCCGTACCTGGACTACTGGCTCCTGACTGCCACCACCAGGCATCTACTATTACAGGCCAGGGACGCCACCATTTCTAATTGCTTGCAGCTAGGGATTAGAATAAACTGGCAAAAATCTGCATTGTCGCCCTCTCAGCATGTGAATTTCATTGGCGCAAAAATAAATACCGTCACAATGAGGGCTTACCTCCCCGTAGAGAGAATCCAGAATCTCGGGCAACAAATTTTGTGTCTACTTCCTCAGCGGAAGGCAGAAGCAAATACTGTGTGCTCAAATTGTTACGGACAATGGCCTCTACAATAACATTAGTCCTATTAGCCAGACTGCACATGAGGGTTCTGTAGTGGTTACTTTTTGCCCAATGGTCACTGCAGCAACTACCTCTCACCCCATCCTGATAACAGAATCGTGCAACAGGATCTTCGCTGGTGGACCCAGTCAAGTCATCTGACCACAGGCAGACCATTTGTTTAGTCTCCCCCTGTCGCCACAGGGTGGGGGGGCATTATCTAGGGAGAACAGTCCAAGGCACGTGGCAGGAATACGAGGCTCATTTGCATATCAGCGTCTTGGAGTTGAGAGCAGTGCTTCTGGCGTTGCAAGAACTTTTTCCCTCTAGGGACGATTGCGATCCACTCGGACAATATGTCGGTGGTCTGGTACATAAACAAGGAGGGACCAAATCTTTTTTCTTCTTTGCAGAGAGGCCCTTCGAGTGTGGGAGTGGGCAGTGTCTACCCAACATTTTGTGATTGCAATGGACATTCTGGGGAAGACCAAAGTGCTAGCCGACAGGCTCAGCAGGGCTATTCTGATGCCTCACGAGTGGTCACTGAATCCACACATTGTAGAACAGATTTTTCGCAGATGGAGTTAGCCTTGCTGCAACCTCTTTTCCACCCCTCTGAATGCCAAATGCAGCAGCTACTTCACCCTGATCCCCCCGAAGGGGGAGGCACCCAGAGATGCACTCGTTCACGATTGGCCCTCGGGGCTTCTCCATGCCTTCCCACCATTTCCCCTGATATCAAAGGTAATTCAGAAAGCAAGATCCTTGGGAAGCAAAATGATCCTCATTGCTCCTTACTGGCCTCGTCAGATTTGGTTTCCCTTCCTCAGACCTCATCTAATGGACGAACCTTGGACTCTGGACCCAGTGCCAGATTTACTGACTCACATGTCAGGGGTGTTCCATCCCTCTCTCCACACCCTCAATTCCATCACTAGTCAGGCTTCATGACTTTTCCCCTGATGATGTACATATTCTGACATCTTCTCACAAACCTTCAGCTAGAAAGATTTACACCAGTAAGTGGAAAAGGTTTTCCTTTTGGGCCCGTGAGCGAAACAGTGATCCCTATACAGCTCCCATCTCTGCCATTTAGAATTTCTTACACAGTTGTTCCATTGAGGTTCAAAGTCTTCCATTTTTCTCCTTTCCTGTCTTGTATTGAGTGAGTGTGATGTGTGCTCCTGTTGCCATGGCTGAACCCCCCAAGCCAAGCTTCAGGAAATGTGCAGTGTGTGTGGCCATGTACTTCCCCCTTCTGATACCCACACTGTGTGTGTTGTCTGCCTGGGTGTATCTCACCTGGATTCTTCTTGCTCTATCCGAGCAAGCGTCAACCCACGTGCTTTGATCGACATGAGGAACAAGTTGATCTGTAAGGGTCTTCTGCCTTCCGAAGCCTCTTCTTCCTCCGCCCCTGCTTCTGGGATTCAACCTCCCACCTAGAAGTCCAGGGATGAGGAGAAAGCCCACTCCAAGGATAAATATCGGCCTAGGAAGTGGTTCCCTGACCGCTCTTCCACTATCGAGCCTCCGGCAAACTCCTGGCCAGATCTGACCTGGGGCTGTTCTCTGCTCCGGGCACCTCGCTTTTCAGAGCTGGAATCTTCCCGGGCTTGTCTCCCCCCCCCCCCCGCCTCCCCTCGGCGCCACTCCAGGCCCGGGTTGGTGGCCTCTTCCATCCGGTCTTCTTGGAATCTGTTGGAAGCAGAAGTGGATAGGATGATGCAGAGGTTTATTTGAGCCTTGATTCCATTGTAAGTCTTGCCTGCTCCTTCCCCCTCCAGGGCTGGGAGCATGCAGTCCATTTTTCTCCCCATTGCTCCTTCTCTGATCCGACCTCTGGTTTTGGAGTCATTGGGTCTGAGGTTTCCTGGTGTCAAAGGGTGAACACTAGTGGTTCCAAGTACCTCGACACAGGCTTGTTGCCCTGAGTGGTTTGGGTCCAACGCTTTCAGAGTTAACAGATTTTCTGAGCCATAGCCTTAGTGTCAGATCTGGGGTGGTGGTGTCAACTTCGAAGTTTTTTGAGCCTGCCCTTCCTCTCAGAATTTCATCACCAGGATGCTCCGCTCCAGCTCCCCTATCAGTGCAGGAGGCAGCAGATCCAGTCCTGGCCATCCCTCCTTCGGGGGTTCGTTCATCTTCTGCCTTCGATTCTGTGGAGGGTTCTCTCGGCTCCTTTGCGACCCTTGACACTCTCATCCTCTGAGTCTGTCCTGGCTCCCTCTTTTTCTGGGCCCAAGTTTGCCATCCTGCCCCCTCAGGGGCAGCCTGTCACCACTTCGCCCCAGGTGGTTCACCCCGGGAAATCCCAGAGGTTGGAGTCCTCCCCAGAATTTCCCACTGTTGAGGCCCCTCAAACACACGTGTAAAACGAGGCACTTGGACTCCCCGCTGGCATCCCTCACAGAAGATACCAACTTGGAGGAAGGGGAGAGTTCTCTCTAATCCCCGGAGGATGTCTACTTTGGAGACCTCATGGAAATCCTGTATCAGCATGGTGGGTGGTCTACACAAAAGCCCAAATCAGATGAGTCTGTATTCCTGGAGGTGTTTTGCACAGGACCCTCTACCTCCTGGGTATCCCCTGCCACAGATCCCTTTGTGGATCTGTAATAGGGCATGGAAGGAACCAGATATGGTTGAGCCTATTCCCAAGCACCCGGACAAAGCATTCAGCTCTCCCTCAGGCAGCATTGGTCAAGGGGATCCCTAGTCGATGCCATGGAGGTTGTGGTAGCCAACAAGAAAGAGCTCACTCAGAAGAGCTCTATGGTCTATCTTGCAGACAAGGAGTCTCTGGCTATGGACCATTTTGGGAAGTAGATTTGTTCTTCAGCTACATTTGCCCTACATGTGCTGAACTACTTGGCACATGTTATCAGACTGCAGTGAGACCTGGTCAAAGAGGTTGCTGAGTCTGCACCAGGGTCCATGTCAGCAGAAGAGAAAAAGGTGTTCTCCTCCCATATGGCCATCCTTACCTCGATATCCTGTACTTCCAGGAAGCTCCTGTCGCACTGTGGAAGGTGCCTTTAGGTCTACCTGGACAGGTGTAGCCATCCGGTGCCACACCTGCCTCCAGTTTTGTGCTCAGAGCTCTTCACGGCATTATTCACCTTTTTGACAAGACTGTGACACCTTAGTCCAGAGCGAGAAGGACGGGAAGACTTTTTCTTCTGTCGGGATCCACTTCTTCACCCCACAATGATCCTTCTCTAGGAATCAGCGTGGGATGAAGAAGATACTCCTCTGGAAATCTGAAGGTCCTTCCCACGATGCTCAGGATTCGTCTTCTCCCAGAGGCAGAGGGGAAATGACAGACACCACCCCCGGGGCAGAGGGGCCCCAAGGAACCAGGGGTCTTGGGATCCTTTCCTGGACAGACCCTTGCAGCAGCCCTCAAGGTTTGCCCGACTTATAGTTTCTGGAGGCAGGCTGGGGACGCCTATCTTTGCACCCAGTTGCCTGGGAGTCCATAACAAACTATCTCTGGGTTTTGCAGATAATATCCAGAGGATACGGCCCCCGGTCCTTCCCAAACACCTCCTGGATGTTCCACCCATGCAACAGGAGCAGGCAACCGTAGAAGTTTTCAGGCTGCTCGAAAAATGAGTCACCCCCCCCCCCCCAACTAATCCAGATTAGGCATTTATTCCAGGTTCTTTTTAGTGCTAAAGAAAATGGGGGACTTAAAACATATTCTGGATCTTTCAACCCTGAACCTGTCAGTTGCCGAGATGAAATTCCGGATGGTCACCCGTCAATCCATTCTCCCCTTCCTGCAGAAAAACTGCTGGATGTGCTCGTGGACCAAGATGCGTACTATCCTATCAAGGTAGACAGACTATCCTTATGGCTGGGAAGACCGTCATTTCCAGTTCAGAGAGCTCCCCTTTGGGCTCACCACCGCCCTCCCGGGTGTTCACTAAAGTGATGGCTATATTGGTAGCTCATCTGTGGCTGCGGGAGTTTCAGGTCTTTCCCTACCTGAATGATTGACTCCTTCCTCCAGGCATCGACTGATTCAAGCCAGAGATCTTCTCCAGACCGCCCAATACATGGGCATAATCATAAACCTCAACAAATCTCAGCTGGCCCCAATGCAGGCTCTCCACTTCATAGAAGCCCGAATAGGCAGTACCCAGGGCAAGGTGTTTCTACCTCCGGACAGACTACTGTCGTTCCAACATCAGGTGAGTTGCATCTTTCAAGCCAAACTTCTCTCAGCAGATTCAGTTCGAGTGTTGGGGTCCATGGCGGCCACATTCACTCTCATTCTGACACACTCATTCATATTAGGCTTCTTCAATGGACCTTAGCTGTTCAGTGGTCCTTGCTAGGCATTCCCTTGTCTCATCCTGTTCGGTTGTCATGTGCTTGCAAGGACTCCCTTGTTTGGTGGCTTCAATCCCCAGACCTCCTTCAGGGTCATCCTTTTGTTCTACCATCCCCCATGACCACGGTGACCATGGATGCCTCCCTGCTCGGGTGGAGGGGGCATTGCTTGTGAAGGGCGGTCCAAGGCATGTGGTCTGTTCTGGAGACCAATCTGCATATCGGTGTCCTGGAGATGAGGGTGGTGCTTCTGGCGCTGCAAGTGCTACATGCCTATCTTCCTCCTGGGACTATTGCCATGCAGACTAGCAATATGTCAGTAGTCTGGTACATCAACAAGCAGGGGGGGGACTAGATCTTATCCTTTTTTGCGAAGCCATGAGATTGTTGGAGTGGGCGATCACCGGCAGTTTTCTGGTGTGCGTGAAACCACTCATCTCGGGCACTTCATCTCTATCACCTTTAAATTCAAGTGTTCTGCTTCACTGCCTAGGTTTCTGTATCATGCAAAAGCACTTGTTGGACCACTGTTTCATACGCCTTATTTTTCAGCTTCTGCATTCTTCTGTTGCACACTGTCCCTGACACCTGGCTGTTGCTCATCTGATTCTAGCTTTGACCACCTCATTCAGACTTCCCTTCTCAACCACCCCTCCCATATATGAAGCTGTTAGCCTGTTCCAGTATTTTCCCTTCAATTTAGTTTTCAGTTTTATTTTCTAATTTCAGCTTACTTCTATGACATCTGTCTCATCTCTACTCTTTCAGACCATGCTTGTTCTTACTTTTTCAATTTTTTTACTATATATTGTTTTCAGTGTCACTTACACTTATATATGTTCTTATTTAAAGTTTGCATTAATTTTATACTAATATTTGTTTTATTTGTGAGCTTTTATTCTTGGGCCTCCACTGAGGGTTTAATTTTTGCTCTGCTGGACTTTCACAGTAAACAGAAGATAAATCAAATCAGTAAATGAACTCAATTTTCTCCTAAAGAATGGACTCCATTTAATGGATGACTGTGCCAGGAATCTGATCACCTTACCCACACCTCTTGCCACAATTTCTGTACCTCTGTCACACCAACTGAACTTCATCCCCGTAACTTGGGAGCAGATTGTTTCAGACAGATGGGGGTTGAAAGAGATTCAGAAAGGATCATTTAGCAGTAGGTTGACTCCTTTCAGAATTCCATCACACCTACCAAACCAGACAGATCTGTTTCTACCATTGCTGCAAGATATGTTAAAAGGAGGGATCATAGAACCAGTACTTTTAAGTTAGATGGGAATGAGATATTTTTGGTACCAAAGAATGAACGCTTGTGAAGACCCGTGTTAGATCTGTCCTTTCTTAACCTTTATGTGAATGTTCCAAAATTCAAGATGTTGACCCTGCAAATCAGTGCATGTAGTGGTAACACTGGATCTCACAGATGCTTATTCTCATACCTATCAGATGCTTACAGTTTCAGTGCATTTCTAAGGTTTGCTGTATCCTGATACCATTTTTACTACTCTGCATTACCCTCTGGGCTCTTTACTGCACCTTGAGTGTTTTACAAAGCATCTAGACCTAGTGTAGCTTACTGCAGACTACAGGACATCCAAGTTTTTCCTTATTTACATCACTTGTTTCTGCGTGGTCTTTTCCCAGATGTTTGAAGTCCTTAACAAAGGTGACCAACCTCCTGTTAGACCTGGGATTTCACTTCAACTTAAAAGTTTTGTCTTGCGCCCTGTCATTCAGTCGTCTTTTTGGAGTGTTTGATAGGTACACTCAAGTAAATGACACTCCTTCCAGAAGAAAAGGTAATGACTTAACAGCTGATCTTTTGAGTTCTTCTCAACAGCTTCAGGCTCCTGCAAGAGAATTTCTCAGAATTCTAGGCCTCATGACATCATGATCTTCATGGTGCCACTTGCCAGATTACACGTGAGAGCAATCCCAGTGGTACCTAAGAAAGAAAAATACTTGGACTCTGCATGTACACCGCTTGGACTTCACAATCCCATGTTGGGGTTTGTAAGGTAAGAATTGCAGTGGTTAAGGGATCAAATGGCTCTCAGTCCAGGATTCCCTTTCTTCAAACCCCGGTCCAGTCTAGCCAGATTCTCTTCGGATTATGTTTGGGGTGCAAAGCACACAAACGTCAATGAGATGCTAGCAGTGATTCGTGCATTGAAATATCTACACCATCTATGGGCTTCAGGCCTTTTACAGCTAGTTATAGACAACATCATAGTGATGTGGATTCCCAAACAAGGGGGTACAAGGTCATACCCTCTTGGCTGGCTGACCGTGATAGTGTGGGGGGGTGGCACTTAAGCATTTTCTGATTCTTCAGGTCATCTGTATTCTGTCAGAGCAAAACATTGTGGGAGACCCTCTGCAGATCCTGGGCAGATTGTCATGAGTAAAAACTCCATACAGGCATGTTCAGGACTCCTTAAAGTTAGGGGGTGGGGGGCACCTCAGGTAGATCTGTTCACCTACTTACAAAACAGACAAGTATAACGATTAACATATTGGAAAATATATTAAGGTAGAACCACATACCCTAATACTGGGCAACTTCAACTACCCCACCATTAACTGGGAAAACTGCTCATGTACCAACACATTTGCTCAATGACTTTTGGAATTCATAAATTCCAGCGCCTTGGATCAACTTATCCATACCCCCACCAGGGGCACCAGTATCCTAGACCTGGTCATTTACCAACATGGAAGACCAGAGGTCAGCTCCTCATTGGTCAGATCCAACCATAAGCTAATCACCATAGACTTCCACATCCGCCCCCACCCCCCATTAATGTAACTGCCGTAAAAAAAACTTCTCCAAAGCCAACTTCATGCTTCTCAAGACAGAAGTGGCAAACTCCACGACACCCATGCAGACAAAGTAGAAGTACGACTGCTGAATCTTATACCAATGCACTGTATGCACCATACACGAGTGCATGGACTGTGCCATCCCAAATAGAACCAAGACTAAAAGGAAGCCAATCTGGTGGTCCCCTGCCATAAACTAACTCTGCAACAGAAACAAGAAACTTGCAAAAAAGAATAAAATCCCAAGATTGGAAAAACTCCCTTGTTAGTTTCAGTAAGAAGCTGAGATCCCTCAGTCCTAGCCCACAGAAGAACACAGGGTGCTACTTTTGAGCAAGCTGAAGATGAACTGCAACTGTTAAGGTGTAGTAAAAAACACATCAAACACAATACTCCTTCAGAAGGATCTCACAGAAACCCACAGAAGGGATTCAAGGATGCCTAAAGTAAATGCCAAAAAAAAGAGCCAAAAATCCTTAAAAAAAAAAAATGCATAGTCATATTCAACCTTAGCAAAGCAATTCTGGCAATCCAGAGAAACTACAATCCACCTGGGGGGTTGATAGGACAGGTTCCTGGGGACCACCTATGTAGTACAGTAAGTATCTCACACCCATTACATTGCCCACCTTATCAAGTGACCTTTATCTTTATCTGAAGGGATCAGGGGTCTAGATCAAGGGACTCCATACCACCATCCAGAATGTGAGACTCATCAGACCCCCAATGCCCCATCTCTGAGTGACACTTGCGACACTTGCAGCAGCTGAAAGTTCACAAAGTTCCTACAAAAAGGATAAAAAAATCTGGTCTATGCTGCCCTCGACTGAAAGAACTCCAGTTCAGCTCAGAAGCCAAGCTCTATTCAGACTTTTGGTCTTGCTACAAGGTATCCACATGTCAAAGCCAGATTTGATGAATATAGATCAAATCAAAATCACCGAAAAATCCAGATCCAGAAGAGCAAGGGATGGAACCTTGACTATTTGATTATAGACAGGGGGGGCTGGGAGGATCAAGATTCATCACCCAAAGCTATGCTGTGGAACAAAAACAAAACATGTGAGCAAGTTCCGCTGGCCTTGTTCAAAGAGAAATCAGACCAATGGATGGGAATGGATGGGATATACCCCAGAAATACCTACAGTGTCACTGCTCGACAGAGGCACAGCAAAATAATGGGTATAGTTCACCATACTAAAGGGGTGGCGTAAGCCACAAAACTATGGGCTAGGCTTGTAAATGCCCTCGGGCAGATAGCCTAGTATGAACCTATGAACCTATAAAATCCTCCAAAGCTAGTTACGAAAACAAAATCACCACAGATTCTAAAGACAACCACAAGGCATTCTATAGCTTTGTCAAGAATTTCAATGGCAGCACTCTGATCTGCTCCGAGTTGCAACACAATAGCACTAAATATACAGAAGCAACTGATATTGCCAACATCCTGGCAGAGTGCTAACGTTACCCCCCTCTCACCCCCTTAAAGGGCCCATCTCGATACTAGAAGAATGCCAAGTCCCGGTAATTACGGCCACACAGGTAAAAACCACACATTCCAAAGCCAAGAATACAGCATCCATGGGACCAGACAACATCCCGGGCTGTGTTCTGCATGAACTACAAAACGAACTGGCACCCCACCTAAGTACCATAGTCAATCAGAGCCTCACTTCAGGCTTTGTGCCTACTGAGTAGTGCACAGCTATGGTTATCCCACTCCACAAGGGGGGATCCACCATGGACCCCGGGAACTACTGCTCCATTAGCCTTATGAGCCTGATCTGCAAGACCATGGAACGTATCATCATGGAACTTCTAAACAAAAGACATAGGTAACCTTCAGTTTTTGGACCCCATCCAGTTTGGGTTCGTGAAAGGCAGATCATGTCTCCTAAACTTGATTGACTTCTTTGAGCTGTGGACGAGGGTAAGGTGGTTCACACAGCCTATCTAGATCTTGCCAAGGGATTCAACACCATCCCCCACTCTGGAATCGTAGATAAACTCACTAAACTGGGCATAAATCCCTATGTCACGCAAAGGGTTGCCAACTGGCTCACTGACTGAACCCACTCCATGAAAGCAGCCAACTCCAGACCAGTAAGAAGTGGAGTACCACAGGGTTCAGTCCTGGGTCCACTCCTGTTTGGCATCTACTTTTCTAAAGTTCAGGCCAACACAGGGGGTCTATGACTAACAAAGTTCGCAGATGACTGCAAACTGGGAGCCATTATTGAATCTCCAAATGATGTGGACATTCTACAAAATTACCTCACTGAGACAGATGCCTGGTGTCAAAGGCATGGCCTCAAGCTCAACACCAAAAAATGCATAGTTATCCCGTTTGGGAAAAACCCTGTGCCCATGAGCTACCACATAGGCGGCAGTCCACTTAACACCGAAAGTGTGATAAAAGACCTAGGGACACAGGTGGACAGTAGTCTCTCTCTCTTGATAATCACATCACCACAGTAGTCAGGAAATCCTTCTATGTGGCACACTTCATCACAAAAGGTTTCTCATCCAGAAAAAAGGAGGTCATTGTTCCTCTCTACTCATCACTCATTAGACCTGTTATAGAGTACAACTCCTCATTTGGTATGTACCTCACAAGACATTTACAACAACTGGAAAGGCCGCAGAAATACCAGAGTATCACTGGCCTACTGTATGCAGACGATCTCAAAAAACTCCAGCTCTACTCCATCACATATCGTCTACTCGGAGGCGATCTCTGCCCAGCCTACAAAACCATGTCAAACCCAGAGCTGTTGGACATGCTACACTAAAAGAAATCACAATGCCTCCGAGCAACACACTCCAGAGACCTAAATCTTGTCACCACAATAAACAAAACATGCTGGAGGGATAGGCTCCTGTCCCAGGGACTCCCCATGCTCTGGAACGGACTGCCCATTCATGTCAAGCAGAGCACCTCATTAGCCCTCTTTAAGAAAAATCTTGATGATTGGATGGGAAATAGGAAATTCACCGCGGCATTACTTCTGTGGCTCTGCTCGACAGGGGCACAGGAAAATAACTTTTTGGGTGTCAAAAGCCAGGGAATCTTTATGGTTAGGCTTATATAGGCCCTAGGGCTGATAGCCTAGTACCTACCTATGATTCTGTTTGCAGTATCCTTGCTGCCAAGCATGGAGAACAGGTGCCGTCATTCCCTTGGATGAGAATGTTCCTGAATGCTTTGTTTCCAGTGATTTTTAAGGTACTTTTCAATATTCAGAAAGAATTACCAAAAATCATTTGGTGACTCCCTTTTGGCCCAGGCAAAACTGGTTCTCTCTTCTTAAGGAACTGGCCAAGGTCAGTTACCACAAGCTTTCTCACAGATTTGATCTACTCGCACAACAATAGGGAATTTTGCTGTATCCCTGACATCATTCAACTACAACTGAGACCTTGAATAATTACATTTCAATACCTTTTAGGCACATTTTTCATGAGGACAATACAGCAGGTACTAAAGGAGGCAAGAAAGCTACTAGAAAGCCTAACACTGGCAAATAGGAAAGATTTTCTCATTGGTGCCTTAGAAATTGCAGGGGTCCTGAAGGAAAGTATCGCCTCTCGTTTCTCAAATATTATGGCTTCTTGTATGCTTCTATCAAGTTGCATCTTGCAGACATTTCAGTTTGCTTGCCTATGGGATCCTTCTTTCTGTGTTTGTGGTCAGACAGTTTTTGAAAGGAATGTTGCACATGAGGCTTCCTCACGAGTAAATTTCTCCTCCTTGGGATCTCAATTTTGTTCTAGGAAAAACTGACCTTTAACTTCTTTTGAACTGACTTCTCTGGCTGACTTGCAGTTCATTACTTGAAAAACTGTTAATTTGTTGCTCTGACATCTGCAAAGAGCATCCGAGTTGCAAGCTGTGTGGGTGAACCCTATCTCTTTTTTCACAAGGATAGCGTCACATTACACACTAATCCTTCTTTCATGTCTGAAGTTTGAGTTTACCTTAAATTAATCTCCCAGTTTTCTTCCCAGAGTGCGCAAAAATGGGGGGGGGGGGTTTGACAGATTCTGTTTACACTGGGTATGCACAGGCAGCTCGGGGACTACCTTGAAAGAACCAAGCCCTTTAGGAAGGGTGAACAACTAATGTTAAGTTGTCCATCTCGCCTTCATTCTTGCTGGTTGGGATTGGAGCCGATCCTCGGCTCCGACTCTGCCATCTTCAATAGCTCTTCAATAGAGAGCTGTGTACTGGCTCGAGGCTACCCCTTATCCCATGATGCCTAGTGATAGCTACCCAGATTTTGTTTGCCGCTTCAGCTGCGAGGTGTGTAGTTTTCTGACTCAGGCTTGTATTTTCAATTTTTGTATAGAAATATATTCTTATTCTCTATAAACTATTAGATAAATTACCCTTTCATAGTTTTATTTACTAGTGTTTGTTGAGTACCTTGTTCTCCTTTAGTCCCTTCTAGTAGAACTCGTTTAAGTTAGAGAGTTCTCCCCTCCTCCACTCCCTTCTCAAGGAAGCCATTTAACTTAGAGGCTCTCCTTTCCTCTGTTTTTGCTATAGTTAAAAAAAAAAAAAAATATATATATTAATTTTTTTTTTTTGTTTTTTACATAGTCTGACTAGAGTAGAAATTTTTTTTTCTATCTGTGTTTCTCTTCTGGTTTGGTGTTTGTGGTGATATGTCTAAAGAAGCTAAAGTATCTGGATTTAAAAAGTGTGACTCGTGCTGTCAGAAAATGTCTCTGACAGACGGGCACACTAGTTGCTTTTATTGTTTGGGCACTGTTCACCTGCAGGACTCTTCTATCTGTCATGCCTTTAGTCCAAGAGTCCTGCAGGAGCACAAAAACAAATTGATCCTTAGGGATCTGTTAAACCTCAGGATTTACCGGCAAAGAGTTCACAGCCAGTGAAATCCCCAAAAACTTCTAAACCGTCGGCTCCACCTTCAGAGCCGACCCCGGTACAGGATTTACAGAGTATGTCTGTTTCGGCTGGCACCGACAAGACAACTCCTCCGTCGGCTCCATCGGATGTTTCGGAGCCATAAAACGCTGAGGTCCCCTTCGTTGGAGTCAGTTCATTTGGCTCCTGGCTCTCCATTATTGCAAAGTGAACGTAGCCACCGCTCTTCACACTCCTCTCTATCCTCTAGGCTGTCAGATCATGATGTGGAGAGAGTAGTAAGTAGGTTGCTAAAAAAAAAAGGCACTAGCTAAAATATTGTCTAGCCCTCCTCAACAGGTATCTGGTCCATCCACCTCCCTTTCTGTTCCTCCTCTGATGCCATTGAGCTCGGAGCCGGAGTTTGTTGGGGTTCGAGTAGTGGAACCGTCCGCTCCAATAACTATCTCCTTCGGTTCCAACATCTGCTCCGATTACCTCGATGGTACCTTCCATCGAGGGATCTGGATGCCGAGGCTCCCTTGTCTGCACTAAGGGGGCGAGTGGCATCGGACCATTGTCTGACCCCGTTCTCCCTCTCTGAGCATCAGCGCAGGTGAGCTCTGCTCCAACATCGTCCTCGGAGCCATCCCCCTCGGCGCGGAGAAAGATTCCTATTTCTTTGGAACTGGAGCTTTCTCTGCCTCAAGGCAGGGATGCCTTTGAGGTCATGCGGAGTGTGCTGTTCCCCCCAGTCAGCTCCACTACCAGCCCCACCAGCTCCATCCCCTGTAGTCTGTGCCAACCTCTGCTCCTCCTCCAGACCCCAAGTGTAGGGAACCGATGCTCCAGGACACCCCATTGGGTGTTTTCTCCTCTTCCGAGGCCTCCCCTGATCACTTAGAGGTGCCCCCTCGGAAGAAGTGCAAGATGAAGCACATTGACTCCCCTGAATCTGTCACGTCTGATACAGACTTAGATGACTCGGAATGGTCCCAGAGATCCCCCCTCTGAAGATGTTTCCTTCTCGGACATCCTCGAAATGCTTTGGCAGAGGGGGAAATTGGAATCCCCTAGCCCCTACTGAGGATGAGTCTGTATTCCTGGATGCTTTCGGTTCCCGACCTTCCACCTCCTGGATTTCTCCGCCTTTCGACCCACTTATGTCTGTAGTGGCTCGAAAGGCTTGGTCAGCACCGGACACAGTGGAACCAGCTCATAGGAGACCTGGTAAATTTATTACAGCTCCCCAGGATAAGCAATTCCTTTCTAAAGGTGTGCCCGTTGATTCCATGGTGGTAGCAGCAGCCACCAAAAAAGAGTTGGCAGAGACCTCTTCATCTGTTCATTCCCCTAACAAGGAGTCTAGGAAGAAGGACAGATACGGAAAGCGAATCTTTGCTTCAGCGACCTTCTCCATGAGGTCACTGAACTATCTATGTCATGTTATTCGACTTCAAAGGGATCTCCTTAAAGAGCTTGGAGAAACCCTTCAATATCCCACAGCTGAGGGAGCACTAGCCAAAGTAGCTTCCCAGCTAGTGACGCTTAATTCTGTAGGTAACTCCTCCATGAGGCTCACTTCTTATGCAGCCGATGGAGCAAGTAGAGCCACGGGCATAGGTGTAGCCCTTAGGAGGCATGCATGGATGCAGCTGTGTCACTTTGCGGAACCCTTTCGAGCGTCCTTCACCAATACCCTCTTTGATGGCTCCTTTCTCTTTGGGCCACAGGTGAAAGACATGTTGACTAGGTGTGAGCAGGAAGGCAAGACTGTCTCTCTGCCGTGGGAGTCCGTTTTCCACTCCTTCTAGACCTTACCCCAAGGATCAGAAGAGTGGGAAGATGTGGTTCCGTAAATCCCAGCGAGCCTTACCTGATGCACACAGTGATTTTTCCTCCAGAGCAGAGGGGGAAACCATCATAGATGCCGCCCTTGTGGCAGAGGGGGTCTGCAGAACCCGGGCAACAGAGAATCTTTCTCTGATAAGCCCTTCCAGCATCCCTGAAGGGTTGCCCGGCTGCTCACCTCTAGAGGTAATCTGGAGAAGATGTTCACTGTACCCAAAAGCCTGGCAAAATTTAACAAAAGACAGATGGGTACGGTCCATTATATCCGGAGGTTACAAAATTCCCTTCTATCAACCCCCCTTACAGTCAAAGACGACCCTTCCAGATGTTCCACCCAATCTGAAGGAGCAAGCAGCAATAAAAGTTTCAAAACTGCTAGAAAAAAGAGCCATCCAGGAAGTCCCCGCAGACCAGCACGGATCCGGAACTTACTCAAGGTTCTTTTTGGTACCAAAAAAGACAGGGGACTGGAGATCGATTCTGGATCTCAGCAGACTAAACAAATCTGTACAAATAACAAAGTTTCGGATGGTCACGCTACAGTCCATTCTACCCTTCCTGGGTCAGGACAATTGGATGTGCTCGATAGATCTTCAGGACGCGTACTACCATATCAAGATGGACAGATGCTCCAGGAGATTTCTTCGCTTTTGGTGGGGGCCAGTCATTACCAGTTCAGAGCTCTGCCCTTTGGTCTCACCACAGCCCCCAGGGTGTTCAGCAAATGTATGGCAGTGGTCACGGCTCACCTGAGACGTCAAGGATTCCAGATGTTTCCATATCTAGATGACTGGCTCCTGACTGCTACCACCAGGCATCAACTCCTACAAGCGCAGGATTTTACAATCACATCCTGCACTCAGTTAGGTATTACAATAAATTTCGAAAAATCTGCCTTGTTGCCCTGTCAATCTATCACTTGCATAGGAGCAGACTTAAACACAAGGGATATGTTCGTAAGGTTGCCACTAGTGTCCACAATTTGTCAACGAGTACAAATCCTAATGCAGAGGAAAAGGATCCAAGTCAGGTATGTCCTTCAAACTCTGGGCTCCATGGCAGCTGCCATTCTTCTGCTCCCACTACTGCGCTTCCACATGAGAATTCTTCAGTGGCTTCTTTTGATGCAGTGGCCTTTCCAAGAGCTACCCATGTCTCGCATGATCCTGATCACGGAGGCATGCAAAAGACACCTTTCTTGGTGGATGGCCTCCCCATTAGTTACTCAGGGCAGACCTTTTGTACAACCCCCTCTGGTAGCCACAGTGACTACATACGCCTCCCTGATAGGGTGGGATGGGGGGGCATTACTTGGGCAGGACAGTCCAAGGCACTTGGCAACCTCACAAGTAACATCTGCAAATAAATGTCCTAGAAATGAGAGCTGTGCTGCTAGAGTTGCAAGCTCTTCAAGACTCGCTCCCTTTCGGGACCATTGCAATTCAAACAGATAACATGTCAGTGGTGTGGTACATCAACAAGCAGGGCGAAACCAGATCCTTTCCCCTGTGTTGCGAAGCACTCAGACTTTGGCAGTGGGCGATTTCCTCCCAACGTTTTCTAATTGCAATGCACATCCCTGGGAGATCCAACGTCCTAGTGGACAGGCTCAGCAGAGCTATCCTCATGCCTCACGGGTGGTCTCTGAATCAGGAAGTTGCGGATCTTATTTTCTGCAAATGGGGACAGCCTTGCTGCGATCTTTTTGCCACCCCCTTCAACAGCAAATGCAGCAACTACTACTCCCTTCCTTCTGCTTCCAGGTCACATACCCAGAGACGCTCTAGTCCATGATTGGCCTCACGGACTTCTTTATGCTTTTCCTCCATTTCCCCTGATACCAAAACTCATACAGAAAGCAAAATCATTGGGTTGCAAAATTATCCTCATTGCCCCCTACTGGCCTTGACAGATATGGTTCCCGTTCCTACACCATTACCTTCTCGATCAGCCCTAGACTCTGGACCCAATTCCAGATCTCCTGATTCATCAATCAGGTGGATTGCATCAATCCCTCCAAACTCTCCAGCTGATAGCTTGGTTGCTCCACTTCCAACCTTAGCCAGGCTTCCCAGCATTTCCCCTGCAGTCCGTGAGATTATTGTCTCCTCTCATAAGTCTACAACGAGAAAAACGTATGCTAGCAAATGGAAACGTTTTTCTTGTTGGGCAGAGTCTAGGAATGTGGAACCCTTCTCAGCCGCAGTCCACGAAATTCTGGAATTCCTGGCAGAACTGTTTCACTCCGGGGCCGCTTCCGCTATGATTAGGGTACAATTAGCAGCCATTTCTAATTTTCATATTGGTTTGTCAAATGCTAACATTGTCTCATAAGCTCTGTAAAGCTTTTTTGAGAGGAACATCTCTTCTTAGACCTCCAGTGAGAGATCCCCCCTCCTCCTTGGGACCTAAATTTACTTCCTAACTTCCTTAATTCTGCCTCCTTTTGAACTAGCAGCATCTTGCTCCATCAAGTTTCTATCTTGGAAGACACTTTCTGGTAGCTATCACTTCAGCTAGGCATGTCTCAGAACTTCAAGCACTGTGTGTTCGTCGTCCCTACCTGGTGTTTCACAAGGACAGAGTTGCTCTGAGAACTAATCCTTTGTTTCTTCGTAAAGTCTGCTCAGAAAATAATTTAAACCAATCTATAGACCTCCCTGTGTTCTTCCCAAGTCATAGCAACAAGGCAGAGTACAAACTTCACCAATTGGACGTTCATAGACAATTGTGTTTTTACCTGCACAGAACTAAAGAAATAAAAGTCAGACCAATTATTCCTTTCTTAAGCCTTAAACAAACAAGGTCTCCCAGTTTCCAAGGTGACCTTATCCAGATGGTTGTCCCACACTATTACTTTTATTTACCAGTTAAGGAACAAAGAGTTACCAATTAAGCGAAAAGGTCATTCTACAAGGGCGTTGGCCACCTCAGTAGCCTTTCAGTCTAGGTTGCCCATGGATTCCATCTGTGCATCTGCCACGTGGGCAAACCCTCATACCTTTATTTCTCATTACAAGGTGGATATGGTCTCCTGGAGCAGAGCTGACTTTGGTTCCACTGTTCTGAAGAGTCTGTTCCACTGAGCCACCCAGGGTATTAGGTGCTAGGGATGCTGTCCCAAACAGCAAGAATGAAGGCGAAACAGACAATTTAACATTAAGAAGTTATGTACCTATCACAACGTTCCATGTTAGTTGTCTTCATCTCGCTTTCTTTCTTGCGTCCCTCCCTCCATCCCCCGTCCTAGTGGATTGAGAGGAGTTCTTTTTTTTCACTGGCTGAGTATTCTTTTGTTCTGCTGGCCAGGTCTTCCTAACCTATTCTAGATGTATAGCATGGAACAACCAGTTTTTTGTTAACTGGTTTCTCTCTTATGTCTGGATTAGCTATTTCAAATGAGATCTGGGTAGCTATCGCTAGGCATCATGGGATAAGGGGTAGCCTTGAGCCAGTAAACCACTCTCGAGCTATTGAAGATGGCCGAGTTGGAGCCGAGGATCGGCTCCGATCCCAAACAGCAAGAAAAGAAGGCAAGATGAAGACAACTAACATGGAACTTATGGTAGGTACGTAACTTCTTATTTGTTTCCTATGTTGGGACTAAGAAAGGGCAACCTCTGTCTGAACTGACTATATCTATATAGTTGTCCTCTATTTGCGATTTCCCCCATGGTATAAGGCACATTCTTTCAGGGCCTTGTTCTCTTCAATGGCATAATGGGAAGGGGTGGACCCTAAAAGCATTCTAGAGGCAGCACCTTGGTCTTCTATTCATACCTTCACAAAACACTATGAACAGGATTCCTTCCCGAGGTGCAGGATAGGCTTTGCTAGGACCATTGTCCAGGAGCGCCTGGATTCTTATCCTTCCTCCTCCCAGGTATGGTAAACATTGGGAATTTATCCATAGGCTACTGCAGTAATGAGAATGAAGAACAGAGTACAGTTGTTAATATAGTAGTTATGTAAGTAAGAACAGAGTACAGTTGTTAATGGTAGTTATGTAAGTAAGAACAGAGTACAGTTGTTAATGGTAGTTATGTAAGTAAGAACATAGTACAGTTGTTAATATAGTAGTTGTGTAAGTAAGAACAGAGTACAGTTGTTAATATAGTAGTTATGTAAGTAAGAACATAGTACAGTTGTTAATATAGTAGTTATGTAAGTAAGAACAGAGTACAGTTGTTAATATAGTAGTTATGTAAGTAAGAACATAGTACAGTTGTTAATATAGTAGTTATGTAAGAACAGAGTACAGTTGTTAATATAGTAGTTATGCAAGTAAGAACATAGTACAGTTGTTAATATAGTAGTTATGTAAGAACAGAGTACAGTTGTTAATATAGTAGTTATGCAAGTAAGAACATAGTACAGTTGTTAATATAGTAGTTATGTAAGAACAGAGTACAGTTGTTAATATAGTAGTTATGTAAGAACAGAGTACAGTTGTTAATATAGTAGTTATGTAAGTAAGAACAGAGTGCAGTTGTTAATATAGTAGTTATGTAAGTCCTCCTTATCCATAGCAGTAGATGTTTGAATTTTTTCACTGTGGCAGTAGCTGCACACCTCCCCACCAATTCCCCTTCTGCAGATAGTTGAGGTGAGACATATACCCTCTTTTGTTACATTTGTTATTGCTGCTGTTTGGATGATTTTTTGGTGATTGATTGCTGGTTGTTGGCTCAGGATGAATTTTTCTTCCTTTCTTGGAGCTATAAAATCCTGAAAATGTTGTTTACTTTGGTTGCTGATGTACTTCCCTCCAAAAACAGTGCAGCCCGTCAGTAGCCAGACTCTGAGAGCGAGGGAAGTTAGATATTTGGCAAGCTGGATGGATGCTGTGCTGTTGGCAGGACATTTTCCCGTAGGATACTGCATCAGTCAAAAAAGTCAGGCATCTACTGTTATGGGGTGAGTGTAGGAGTGTCTTGTTGGACTCCTTTTATATATATTTTTTCCCTCCCTCATTTCAGGCCTCTCTACTTCCCATCTAACTGCAAACATTGACTGGATTGTACTGCATCCTAATCTGAAAATGAACTGCTCACCCACCATCTTACTTTTTAGTGCTCTGAATATCTATTTATCATATGCCCTTTCACATACATGCAGGTTGACAAGAGTTTTTCAAAAAAAAAAATTAGTCTGCTTCATTAAAAATAGATCAAGACAATCTACATTAAAGTGCAGTGATAGTGAAAGAGAATACTTTCTCCTGATAAAACATTAATGTTAGATATTTTCATAAAATTTATTATACATGTATTCATTGTCTTTTTTTCTCTGTATTTTTATTCAAGTTGTGCTCTTCTTGGTTAGTTTGACTGTTGCTCTGAGTCCCCCGATTTTCCGTGGTATGACATTATGGTAAAAAATTCATTCATGTCATCTGGCCCAGGTGTCTGCTGATTGTGTGTCTTATTAATCACTCCTCCTTAGTAATGTGCTTAGTGTATTGCTCCCAGATGTTCCATTTTCGTCTATGCAGCTTACAAAGACCATTTGTTTTTCTTCATTCCTTTTCCATTCCTCTCCGACCTTGCATGCTTTTATTTACTTTCCATATGGTAGTGAACTCAATTGATTTCCATCTACAAGTTATTCCCTTTGCCACTAGCATTACTAGTTGTACTATGGCCTCTTGATAGATGGTTCTTCCCATTTCCCCTCCCCTTCACCTACTCTGTAAGAATTGTCGATTTAGTAATCTGTCATTCCCACACTACAATTTCTCTCATTTTATTCAGTTTCTCCAGGAATAATTATAGATTTGGAAAGGACCAAACAATATGTTCCCATCTTCCCCTTAGTCCTATAGTGCACTTTCAACATTGTTGGGATGCTTGTGGGAATATTTTTAGTTATTCTCCCTCTGGTGTATAAAAGTATTTATGGAGACTCTTCCATGGAAATATTCTGAATTTTGTAGTCTTTATTCAGGAACATACATGCATCCCTCCACTAAAACTCATTAAATATCAACCCTACAAGTCTTTGCCAACCCTCGTGCATTTCTGTTCTCCTTTCAACTTGTCTAGCATGGCCCTGTATAGTCTTCTTAACAGCCACTTTGTTCTTTCTTTAGGACTTCTGACTTCTTAGAAGAATGTCCAACAGATCTGGTCTCTGTATTTAATTTCTCTCTCTCTGTCATTGCTTTAATTCAGAGTACATTGCTCTGTAAGTAGTATCCTTGACAGTACACTGTAAGCATTCTCTACTTTCTCCCATTCTGTCAATTGACCTCCCTGTTTGAGTTGCTTGCAATAAATTGTTTATTACTTATTTTCTACTATACACTCCCTCCCAGTTGGTGAACCCTTCCTGTCTTCATTCCAGTGGGTCAAAGTTCAAATTGGCATGTCCTCATTAATTTTTGTATAGCATATGATAATTGCCAGGTTATATGTAGTATTCCGCTGTAAAGTCTGTGTTTTGGAGTGTAAAGTTAAACTACAAATTTAAACCTCTGGCACCAAGATTTAAATCTTCCTGACTGAGCACCATATACATCCATTGGGTTTTCATTTTGTAATAAATATATGATAATTCCACAAGTCTGAATGGGCTAGACCTTCTTGATTTAGGATATAATTAACTTATCCCATCTAACTCTGTGTCTCTCCTTACCACAAGAATTTAGATATTTCTGTTTGCAGGGTACTCTAGTAAAGGACTTTTGGTTCGTAGATAAACTCTACTTGGATATACTATAAATGGCATCATGAACATCTTAATTGCTTCAATTTTACCTTCTAAAGCAAAGCATAAGGTTGACTGTTTCCATCATCATTGCCAGTATTTTACTTTTAGGCACCCCAAATGTCTTTGGTGCTTGATGAGCTTTAGATTTAAACCATACTCCCAAATACCTAATTCTGTAGTGTCCCCAGAGAAATAAAGTTTTGTACCAAGTTATAGGTTGATGTATAATTTACTGCTGCTGCCTTGGTTTTTCCATGTTAACTTTGTACCTAGAGATAGTTTTGGATTTCCTT
Source organism: Protopterus annectens (assembly GCF_019279795.1). Taxonomy (NCBI): domain Eukaryota; kingdom Metazoa; phylum Chordata; order Ceratodontiformes; family Protopteridae; genus Protopterus; species Protopterus annectens. The sequence goes on along the minus strand of NW_025048867.1, from coordinate 3,277 downwards.
AGAATACAGAAGACCTCTGGGGATCCCTACTTCTTGACCCGTTAAATAAAGAATAACATCATCTGCAAACACTGCAAATTTTTTCCCCATCCTCTCCAACTCTTGCCCCTTACTCCTACTTACATTATCTTTTATGCTAAAGATTCAAGGTATGACGTGAACAATAGAGGGGGGGGGGGGGGGTAGGGGTCAGCCTTGCCTTTTCTTTTTCCTTTATATATAAAAACTTAATGTGACAAGTTCCCTCCCACCTTAATTATGGTTAAGTCTTCATTTATTCTGTTAGCAAAATAAATTGAGTATGCCAAAAACAACCTCTTATTTTCTATAAATAGTCCCAGCTCACTCCATCCAATGCTTACTCTGCATCCAGACTAATTGGTGGTAAAGATTTTCCTTTCTGTTCTGCTGCTTGTTGAGTCATTGTAGCCTTTGTGATGTCTTCAAATGTTTGCCTACCCTGATTACAACATGGATTGGGAGTAATAAGATGAGGCATAAGTCTTGCTAACTCTCTCGTTGTTGTACCATACATATTTTATAATGGTTTAGGACTGAAATAGGTGTGTAAGTTGATGGTAACAAATTCTTTGCCCTTGTTATTTATTAATGTTATCACAGCCCTTTTTCTGGCTTCTGTCTGTGTTTTATACCATTAAAGAGTTGCTGCTACGCTGCTACTTCTGTTTTTTTCCTCTCGCCATATCTCTGCTGGAATACAGTCTATTTCCGACAATTTTCCCGCTATCTGACATTCTAACTGATCTCTTACTTCAGTTTGAGTAATTGGAGCCATTAAATTACTTCCTTTTTCCTTAAACTCTGGGATGTTTAGTCCATTCATGAATCCTTTCCAATCTTCCCTTTTAGAGGTTTCTTCTGCTCTGCTGGCTTGCAGTATACATGTTATTTTTTTTTAGTTTTTTTTTAACTTCACTTTTGTTCATGCATTTGATCTTTATGGCAGCTCTTTCCACTTTTTGCAGCCTTAATTTCTGGGCTGTCTGTGTGATTTTGGTGTTTGCTCAGAATGCAATACTCCTTTAGTGCTGTTGCCTTTTCCTCCTAGAGGTCCATTAAGTTTTATTCCGTTTCTTGTAACCCAGCCAGAGTCTCCCTCGCATTCCAAGTAAGGGTATCCTTTTATCTTGTAGTTGCCTTAAGGTATTCAGTTTATAAATAAATGTCCTGTTATCATACACCTGGTCTTGATGTCCTGATTGCACTGATCCCATCTTTTAATCTCCATATTGATTGCTTCATGGTTTCGTTATTGCCTCACAGCAAGAGTTTCTCCCGTTTGATTCTCGGCTGGAGTGCCTTCTGTGTGGAGCCTGCATGATCCTCCCTGTGGTAGAGTGGCCTCCGAAAGACATGCGTGAATGGGCGTGCCTTCGCTGAAGGTTGGGCTGGCAACTCGGCACCATTAAAAAAAAAATCTACTGCCAATCATTAGCAGGCCAGAGTTCCGCTGTGGTGACCCCTAACCAGGAAAAGCCGAAAAGACAAACAATTGATTGCATCATGGTTTCCCTGTAAATAGCTCTGAACATACCTTTTATAATATGCTTACTCCTTTTCACAGTATAGTCTGCACCTAAGAAATCACCGGTGTCTGTTCCACGGGCTAGTGGTTTGCTCCCTAATTTTTACAATAGTTTGTGCACAATCCGATAACTCTGATGTTCCTGAAGTCTTTCCACTTGATGTTTTTATTCTTATGTCAAATAACTCTAGACTAACATTTGTCTATGTATGAGTGGTATATAAATTAGGCTAGATCCCGTTTGCTAAGACCCCCATCCTTCATTTCAGATTACTTCAAATCATACCCCATAATGTTCCTTCACTGGGAACTCTCAGCTTCTAGGATCCCCACTTGCATCTTCCTTCCTGGTCACAGTATTCCATCATCCCTTGTTCCTAAACAAAAGACAAATACAGCATAAATCTGCTTATATTCAGTGCCTTCATTATAATAGAGAGTGTGCTCTAACATGGTGCTTATTATCCCAAATATCCACCAGTCCATTTGCATTCATCTATAACCCTCTTTCCTTGTTATTACATGTGAGGTGAAATTAAACAGATATCACCTTTAGTTTGTTCATTCATTAAAATAAGTATGTTACCAGTACTTTTTCTTCCATAGTCGCTTGGATTTCCACCACACTTACTAGTTCCTTGCCTACCTTCTGATTATCATCACTTACTTCTCTGCCTTCAGATCGGTCTGTTATTTCATCTTTTCCTCCTCAGTAGGGTGGTCCATATACAGGATTTCACTTTTCAACCAGTCATAAGGACCTTAACTAGGACTCCTCCCTTGTTGAACATCCCCAGATTTGTGGGTTAAGGCAAGCTATGCTTACAAACTGTTGATCTTGACTGCATGTTGTAGAGTTGCAGTAATCATTAATTTATCACCAAGCTGACAGTTCTATCATTTAATATATTAAAATTCCTCCCACTTTCCCAAACATTTTTAATTCATGTCCATGTCCATATCTGTAATTTGATCAAGGCTCTTCTGCTATTTCCACTACTCCTGAAGGTTCCAGGGAATATGTTTTTTTCCCCAATTGTGTCTTTCAGTCTTTTAGACACGCGTTGCATCTCTGTGCTTCATTCCCATATTCCTTGTAAATACTGGAAAAGCCTTCACCCCCATTCTCTTGTGCCCCATACCAACCTGCTGGATAACATGTTCCTCCTGCTTACCTTGCTGCCATGGCCAGTCAAGCTGGTCTTCATCTTGCAATAATTCTTGCAATTCTGTACTGGTTGTGTTGGTGGTCTGGGTATGTTTTTTGTGCTAGTAGGAAGAAAGGATCTTAAAGGGACAATCCCAGGGATTTTTTGTTTTGATTCTGATCTTTGTTTACATTTTCAGTCTGGCTTTCTGGGCATGTCCCAACTTTGCCTGCAGGGGTTGGGGGAGGGTGCTTACAGGAACCTTCAGAGGTGTTAGGCAGATTCCTTTTCAAATTGCAGTTGTACTCACAACAGCCCTCAGTCATTCATTAGTTTCAACTGTCCTTTTTATCCTCAGAGAAACTAGCTTTTCAGGAATGTTATGATCTGACTTGCTAATACCCTGCAGGAAAGCATCTGAGCAGTGCAAAGTTAAAACATTGGTAAACAAGAGTTTTCAGTTGATTTCATTTCATATTTTATTTTGTGCTGAATTCTAAATGCTAGCTAACTACAATGATTTTATGACACAAATGCCCTAGCTTCTGCAGAAAGTATCTAAAGATGCAAGTTTCAAAGAGAA